>NC_135952.1:3310000-3410000 GCF_964058835.1 Carex rostrata
ACCCGCACACACGCACACACGCACACTGACACACACACACTCCCACGCACCCACGCAACCACTCACACACGCACACCCACGCACCCACTCACCCAAGCACGCACAGACACACACACGCACGCACGCACACACACGCACCCACGCACACAAACACACACAAACACACCCGCACACACCCTCACACACACACACACCCACCCACCCGCCCACACACACCCACCCACCCTAGACACACACACACGCACCCACCCACACACACACACCCTCGCACACACACCCACACCTAGACACGCCCGCGCAGACACGCAAACACCCGCACACACGCACACACTTACATACACACATACACACACGCGCACACACACCCATGCACACAAACACGCACATAAAAATGCACATAAAAACGCACCCACACACACCCGCACACACACCCGGACACACACGCACACACCCGCACACATCCGCACACCCGCACACGCACACACACACACACAAACACACACACGCAAACACACACGCACGGGCACCAAGTATAATAGGGCATTTACAAACCTTTTACCACACTCCAATTGAAGTTGTTTGGAGCACTCTAGTAGTGTCTCCATATAGCATGATAGAAGGGCATTTAAAACCCAAATACAACACTCAAATGAAGTTTGTGTCTATTTGGAAAGATAATAGGACATTTAGAACTCTAATAAAACACTCCAATTGAATGTGTTTGGAGCACTCTAGTAGTGTGTGTCTTTCTGGAAAGATAATAGGACATTTGAAACCCTAATATAACACTCTAATTAAAGGTGTTTGGACCACACTTGTAGTTCAATCATTTGGACTGCGCACGCACGCACACACACGCACACACACACCCGCACACACGCACACACGTACACGCACACTGACACACACACACTCCCACACACCCACGCAACCACTCACACACGCACACTCACGCACCCACTCACCAAAGCACAAACGCACACACACGCAGGCACGCACACAAACGCACCCACGCACACAAACACACCCACACACACCCGCACGCACACGCGCGCACACACACACACACACACATTCGCGCACACACGCAAACACCCGCTCAAACACACATCCACACACACGAACACACACACCTGCACACACGCACACACGCGCACACACACACACGCACACACACACACACACACACACGCATTTGCGCACACACGCACCCACGCACACACACACATTCGCGCACACACGCAAACACCCGCTCAAACACACATCCACACACACGCACACCCACACCTGCACACACGCGCACACACACATGCACCCACACACACACACACGCACACACACACATTCGCACACACACGCAAACACCCGCGCAAACACACGCACACACACACGCACACACACGCGCACACACACCTGCACACCCACACACACACGCACACACACACACGCACACACACACGCACCCACACACACCCGCACACACACCCGCACACAGCCCACGCACCCGCACGCACACCCGCACACAGCCCACGCACCCGCACGCACACCCGCACACACGCACACACGCACACACGCACACACACACACATACGCACACACAGGCACACACGAACGCGCACCAAGTTTAATAGTGCATTTACAAACCTTTTACAACACTCCAATTGAAGGTGTTTGGAGCACTCTAGTAGTGTCTCCACATAGCAAGAGAGAAGGGCATTTACAACCCAAATACAACACTCAAATGAAGGTGTTTGGGGCACTCTAGTTGTGTCCCTAAATGGCATGATAACAGGGCATTTGGAACCCTAATAAAACATTCCAATTGAAGGTGTTTTGGAGCACCCTCATAGTGTCTCTATATGCCAAGATTGGCATTTACAACAATAATAAAACACTCGAATTGAAGGTGTATGAAGCACTCTAGTAGTGTGTGTCTTTTGGGAAAGATAATAGGACATTTATAACTCTAATAAAACACTCTAATTGAATGTGTTTGGAGCACTCTAGTAGTATGTGTCTTTTTGGAAAGATAATAGGACATTTGAAACCCTAATATAACACTCTAATTAAAGGTGTTTCGACCACACTTGTAGTTGAATCATTAGGAATGCGCACAAACGCACACACACGCACACACACACACCCGCACACACGCACACTGACACACACACAGTCCCACCCACCCACGCAACCACTCACACACGCACACCCACGCACCCACTCACCCAAGCACACACGCACACACCCGCACGCACCCACGCACACAAACACCCACACACACACCCGCACACACGCACAGACACGCACACACCCACACACACCCACACACTCGCACACACCCACACACACACACACATCCCACAAGCGCGCACCCACACCTACGCTCACCCACACACACACCCACACAAACAAACCCATACACACCCGCACGCACGCGCACACACACATACACACACACATTCGCGCACACACGCAAACACCCGCTCAAACACACATCCACACACACTCACACACACACCTGCACACACGCACACACGCGCACACACACACGCACACACACACGCAAACACCCGCGCAAACACACAGGCACACAAACGCACACACACACGTGGACACACACACACATGCACGCACACGCACACGCACACACACTCGCACACTCGCACACCCCCACAGACACACACCCGCACACACGCACAGACACTCACACAGCCCACACATACGCACACACACACACACCCACACACCCACACACATGCCCACACCCACACCCACGCACACCCACACACAAACACACACACACACCCACACCCACCCACCCACACACACACACACACCCTCGCACACACACCCACACCTAGACACGCCCGCGCACACACGCAAACACCCGCACAAACGCACACACACATACATACACGCATACACACACACGCACACACACACACGCACACACACACGCACACAAACACGCACCCACACACACCCGCACACACACCCGCACACACCCGCACACACCCGCACACACCCGCACACACTCACACACCCGCACACACGCCGACACACATACAAACACACACACAAACACAAACACACACGCACACACACACACACGCACACACGCACGCACGCGCACCAAGTATAATAGGGCATTTACAAACCTTTTACCACACTCCAATTGAAGTTGTTTGGAGCACTCTAGTAGTGTCTCCATATAAAACTCTAATAAAACACTCCAATTGAATGTGTTTGGAGCACTCTAGGACATTTAGAACTCTAATAAAACACTCCAATTGAATGTGTTTGGAGCACTCTAGAAGTGTGTGTCTTTTTGGAAAGATAATAGGACATTTGAAACCCTAATATAACACTCTAATTAAAGGTGTTTCGACCACACTTGTAGTTCAATCATTAGGAATGCGCACGCACGCACGCACACACACGCACACACACACCCGCACACACGCACACACGCACACTGACACACACACACTCCCACGCACCCATGCACCCACTCACACACGCACACACGCGCGCACACACACACACACATGCACCCACGCCCACAAACACCCACACACACACCCGCACACACGCACAGACACGCACACACCCACCCACACACCCACACACTCGCACACACCCACACACACCCACCCACACACACACCCACACCCACCCGCACACACGCACACACAAACACACACACCCGCAAACACGCACAGACACGGACACAGCCCACACATACGCACACACACACACACCCACACACTCACACATGCCCACACCCACACCCCCGCACACCCACACACACAAATACCCACCCACACACACACACACACACACCCTCGCACACACACACACACCTACACACGCCCGCGCACACACGCAAACACCCGCAGACACGCACACAGACACACACACCCGCACACACACACGCACACAAACACGCACACAAACACGCACCCACACACCCGCACACACACCCGGACGCACCCGCACACACCCGCACACACCCGCACACACGCCCACACACACACGCACACACACACGCACACACCCGCACACACGCCCACACACACACGCACACACACACGCACACACGCACGCGCACCAAGTATAATAGGGCATTTACAAACCTTTTACCACACTGCAATTGAAGTTGTTTGGAGCACTCTAGTAGTGTCTCCATATAGCAAGATAGAAGGGAATTTAGAACCCAAATACAACACCCAAATGAAGTGTGTGTCTTTTTGGAAAGATAATAGGACATTTAGAACTCTAATAAAACACTCCAATTGAATGTGTTTGGAGCACTCTAGTAGTGTGTGTCTTTTTGGAAAGATAATAGGACATTTGAAACCCTAATATAAAACTCTAATTAAAGGTGTTTCGACCACACTTGTAGTTCAATCATTAGGAATGCGCATGCACGCACGCACACACACACACACCCGCACACACGCACACACCCACACACGCTCACTGACACACACACACTCCCACGCACCCACTTACCCACTCACACACGCACACACGCGCACACACTCACACGCACACACAAACGCACCCACGCACACAAACACCCACACACACACCCGCACACACGCACAGACACGCACACACACACACCCACACACACCCACACACTCGCACACACACACACACCCACAAGTGCGCACCCACACCTACGCACACCCACACACACACCCACACAAACACACCCACAAACACCCGCACGCACGCGCACACACACACACACACATTCGCGCACACACGCAAACACCCGCTCAAACACACATCCACACACACGCACACACACACCTACACACACGCACACACACACACGCACACACACACACACACACGCACGCACGCACGCCCACACGCACCCCCGCACATACACACATTCGCGCACACACGCAAACACCCGCTCAAACACACATCCACACACACGCACACACACACCTGCACACACGCACTCACGCGCACACGCACACGCACACGCACACGCACACACACACACACACACACACACACATTCGCGCACACACGCAAACACCAGGGCAAACACACTTGCACACACACGCACACACACACACACCTGCACACACACACACACACGCGCACACACACACGCACACACACACGCACACACACACCCGCACACAAACACGCACCCAACACACACCAGCACACACACCCGCACACAGCCCACGCACCCGCACGCACACCCGCACACACGCACACACACACACACGCACACACGAACGCGCACCAAGTTTAATAGTGCATTTACAAATCTTTTACAACACTCCAATTGAAGGTGTCTGGAGCACTCTAGTAGTGTCTCCATATAGCAAGAGAGAAGGGCATTTACAACCCAAATACAACACTCAAATGAAGGTGTTTGGTGCACTCTAGTTGTGTCCCGAAATGGCATGATAACAGGGCATTTGGAACCCTAATAAAACATTCCAATTGAAGGTGTTTTGGAGCACCCTCATAGTGTCTCTATATGCCAACATTATATGGCATTTACAACAATAATAAAACACTCGAATTGAAGGTGTATGGAGCACTCTAGTAGTGTGTGTCTTTTGGGAAATATAATAGGACATTTAGAACTCTAATAAAACACTCCAATTGAATGTGTTTGGAGCACTCTAGTAGTATGTATCTTTTTGGAAAGATAATAGGACATTTGAAACCCTAATATAACACTCTAATTAAAGGTGTTTCGACCACACTTGTAGTTCAATCATTAGGAATGCGCACGCACGCACACACACGCACACACACACACCCGCACACAAGCACACACGCACACTGACACACACACACTCCCACGCACCCACGCACCCACTCACACACGGACAAACGCGCGCACACACACACACACATGCACCCACGCCCACAAACACCCACACACACACCCGCACACACGCACAGACACGCACAGACACACACACACCCACCCACACACACCCACACACTCGCACACACACACACACACCCACCCACACACACACCCATACCCACCCGCACACACGCACACACAAACACACACACCGGCACACACGCACAGACGCGGACACAGCCCACACATACGCACACACACACACACCCACACACTCACACACGCCCACACCCACACCCCCGCACACCCACACACAAACACACACACACACAAATACCCACCCACACACACACACACACACACCCTCGCACACACACACACACCTACACACGCCCGCGCACACACGCAAACACCCGCACACACGCACACACACACACGCACACACACACACACACCCGCACACACACACGCACACAAACACGCACACAAACACGCACCCACACACCCGCACACACACCCGGACGCACCCGCACACACCCGCACACACCCGCACACACGCCCACACACACGCACACACACACGCACACACCCGCACACACGCCCACACACACACGCACACACACACGCACACACGCACGCGCACCAAGTATAATAGGGCATTTACAAACCTTTTACCACACTGCAATTGAAGTTGTTTGGAGCACTCTAGTAGTGTCTCCATATAGCAAGATAGAAGGGAATTTAGAACCCAAATACAACACCCAAATGAAGTGTGTGTCTTTTTGGAAAGATAATAGGACATTTAGAACTCTAATAAAACACTCCAATTGAATGTGTTTGGAGCACTCTAGTAGTGTGTGTCTTTTTGGAAAGATAATAGGACATTTGAAACCCTAATATAAAACTCTAATTAAAGGTGTTTCGACCACACTTGTAGTTCAATCATTAGGAATGCGCATGCACGCACGCACACACACACACACCCGCACACACGCACACACGCACACACGCTCACTGACACACACACACTCCCACGCACCCACTTACCCACTCACACACGCACACACGCGCACACACTCACACGCACACACACACGCACCCACGCACCCACGCACACAAACACCCACACACACACCCGCACACACGCACAGACAAGGACACAGCCCACACATACGCACACACACACACACACGCACAAACACACACGCACACACACACCCGCACACAAACACGCACCCACACACACCCGCACACACACCCGCACACAGCCCACGCACCCGCACGCACTCCCGCACATACGCACACACACACACACGCACACACGAACGCGCACCAAGTTTAATAGTGCATTTACAAATCTTTTACAACACTCCAATTGAAGGTGTTTGGAGCACTCTAGTAGTGTCTCCATATAGCAAGAGAGAAGGGCATTTACAACCCAAATACAACACTCAAATGAAGGTGTTTGGTGCACTCTAGTTGTGTACCGAAATGGCATGATAACAGGGCATTTGGAACCCTAATAAAACATTCCAATTGAAGGTGTTTTGGAGCACCCTCATAGTGTCTCTATATGCCAACATTATATGGCATTTACAACAATAATAAAACACTCGAATTGAAGGTGTATGGAGCACTCTAGTAGTGTGTGTCTTTTGGGAAATATAATAGGACATTTAGAACTCTAATAAAACACTCCAATTGAATGTGTTTGGAGCACTCTAGTAGTATGTGTCTTTTTGGAAAGATAATAGGACATTTGAAACCCTAATATAACACTCTAATTAAAGGTGTTTCGACCACACTTGTAGTTCAATCATTAGGAATGCGCACGCACGCACACACACGCACACACACACACCCGCACACAAGCACACACGCACACTGACACACACACACTCCCACGCACCCACGCACCCACTCACACACGGACAAACGCGCGCACACACACACACACATGCACCCACGCCCACAAACACCCACACACACACCCGCACACACGCACAGACACGCACAGACACACACACACCCACCCACACACACCCACACACTCGCACACACACACACACACCCACCCACACACACACCCATACCCACCCGCACACACGCACACACAAACACACACACTGGCACACACGCACAGACGCGGACACAGCCCACACATACGCACACACACACACACCCACACACTCACACACGCCCACACCCACACCCCCGCACACCCACACACAAACACACACACACACAAATACCCACCCACACACACACACACACACACCCTCGCACACACACACACACCTACACACGCCCGCGCACACACGCAAACACCCGCACACACGCACACACACACACGCACACACACACACACCCGCACACACACACGCACACAAACACGCACACAAAAACGCACCCACACACCCGCACACACACCCGGACGCACCCGCACACACCCGCACACACCCGCACACACCCGCACACACGCCCACACACACACGCACACACACACGCACACACCCGCACACACGCCCACACACACACGCACACACACACGCACACACGCACGCGCACCAAGTATAATAGGGCATTTACAAACCTTTTACCACACTGCAATTGAAGTTGTTTGGAGCACTCTAGTAGTGTCTCCATATAGCAAGATAGAAGGGAATTTAGAACCCAAATACAACACCCAAATGAAGTGTGTGTCTTTTTGGAAAGATAATAGGACATTTAGAACTCTAATAAAACACTCCAATTGAATGTGTTTGGAGCACTCTAGTAGTGTGTGTCTTTTTGGAAAGATAATAGGACATTTGAAACCCTAATATAAAACTCTAATTAAAGGTGTTTCGACCACACTTGTAGTTCAATCATTAGGAATGCGCATGCACGCACGCACACACACACACACCCGCACACACGCACACACGCACACACGCTCACTGACACACACACACTCCCACGCACCCACTTACCCACTCACACACGCACACACGCGCACACACTCACACGCACACACACACGCACCCACGCACCCACGCACACAAACACCCACACACACACCCGCACACACGCACAGACACGCACACACACACACCCAAACACACCCACACACTCGCACACACACACACACCCACAAGTGCGCACCCACACCTACCCACACCCACACACACACCCACACAAACACACCCACACACACCCGCACGCACGCGCACACACACACACACACATTCGCGCACACACGCAAACACCCGCTCAAACACACATCGACACACACGCACACACACACCTGCACACACGCGCACACACAAACGCACACACACACACACACACGCACGCACGCACGCCCACACGCACCCCCGCACATACACACATTCGCGCACACACGCAAACACCCGCTCAAACACACATCCACACACACGCACACACACACCTGCACACACGCACTCACGCGCACACGCACACGCACACACACACACACACACACACATTGGCGCACACACGCAAACACAAGGGCAAACACACATGCACACACACGCACACACACACACACCTGCACACACACACACGCACACACACACACACGCACACACACACGCACACACAAACCCGCACACAAACACGCACCCACACACACCCGCACACACACCCGCACACACACCCGCACACAGCCCACGCACCCGCACGCACACCCGCACACACGCACACACACACACGCACACACACGAACGCGCACCAAGTTTAATAGTGCATTTACAAACCTTTTACAACACTCCAATTGAAGGTGTCTGGAGCACTCTAGTAGTGTCTCCATATAGCAAGAGAGAAGGGCATTTACAACCCAAATACAACACTCAAATGAAGGTGTTTGGTGCACTCTAGTTGTGTCCCTAAATGGCATGATAACAGGGCATTTGGAACCCTAATAAAACATTCCAATTGAAGGTGTTTTGGAGCACCCTCATAGTGTCTCTATATGCCAACATTATATGGCATTTACAACAATAATAAAACACTCGAATTGAAGGTGTATGGAGCACTCTAGTAGTGTGTGTCTTTTGGGAAATATAATAGGACATTTAGAACTCTAAGAAAACACTCCAATTGAATGTGTTTGGAGCACTCTAGTAGTATGTCTTTTTGGAAAGATAATAGGACATTTGAAACCCTAATATAACACTCTAATTCAAGGTGTTTGGACCACACTTGTAGTTCAATCATTAGGAATGCGCACGCACGCACACACACGCACACACACACACCCGCACACAAGCACACACGCACACTGACACACACACACTCCCACGCACCCACGCACCCACTCACACACGCACACACGCGCACACACACACACACACGCACCCACGCCCACAAACACCCACACACACACCCGCACACACGCACAGACACGGACACACACACCCACACACACACCCACACCCACCCGCACACACGCACACACACACACACACCCGCACACGCACACACACACACCCCCACACTCACACACACGCCCACACCCACACCCCCGCACACCCACACACAAACACACCCACACACAAACACACACACACACAAATACCCACCCACACACACACACACACACACCCCCTCGCACACACACACACACCTACACACGCCCGCGCACACACGCAAACACCCGCACACACGCACACACACACACGCACACACACACACACCCGCACACACACACGCACACAAACACGCACCCACTCACCCGCACACACACCCGGACGCACCCGCACACACTCGCACACACCCGCACACACGCCCACACACACACAAACACACACACGCACACACACACGCACACACGCACGCGCACCAAGTATAATAGGGCATTTACAAACCTTTTACCACACTGCAATTGAAGTTGTTTGGAGCACTCTAGTAGTGTCTCCATATAGCAAGATAGAAGGGAATTTAGAACCCAAATACAACACTCAAATGAAGTGTGTGTCTTTTTGGAAAGATAATAGGACATTTAGAACTCTAATAAAACACTCCAATTGAATGTGTTTGGAGCACTCTAGTAGTGTGTGTCTTTTTGGAAAGATAATAGGACATTTGAAACCCTAATATAACACTCTAATTAAAGGTGTTTCGACCACACTTGTAGTTCAATCATTAGGAATGCGCACGCACGCACACACACGCACACACACACACCCGCACACACGCACACACGCACACTGACACACACACACTCCCACGCACCCACGCAACCACTCACACACGCACACACAAACGCACCCACGCACACAAACACCCACACACACACCCGCACACACGCACAGACACGCACACACCCACCCACACACACCCACACACTCGCACACACACACACACACCCACCCACACACACACCCACACCCACCCGCACACACGCACACACACACACACAAACACACAAACACACCCACACACACCCGCATGCACGCGCACACGCACACAGACACACACAGTCGCGCACACACGCAAACACCCGCTCAAACACACATCCACGCACACGCACACACACATCTGCACACACGCACACAAGCGCACACACACACACGCACACACACACACACACACACATTTGCGCACACACGCAAACACCCGCGCAAACACACATGCACACACACGCCCACACACACCTGCACACATGCACACACGCGCACACACACACACGCACACACACACACACACACACGCACACACATAGGCACGCACGCACACACGCACCCACGCACACAAACAAACACGCACGCACACACCCACACACACACACACCCACAGCCGCACAGACACACATACACGCACACACACACACACGCATACACACACACAAAGACGCACCCACACACACCCGCACACACACCCGCACACAGCCCACGCTCCCGCATGCACACCCGCACACACGCGCACACACACACACACAGACGCACACACGCACACACGAACGCGCACCAAGTTTGATAGTGCATTTACAAACCTTTTACAACACTCCAATTGAAGGTGTTTGGAGCACTCTAGTAGTGTCTCCATATAGCAAGAGAGAAGGGCATTTACAACCCAAATACAACACTCAAATGAAGGTGTTTGGTTCACTCTAGTTGTGTCCCTAAATGACATGATAACAGGGCATTTGGAACCCTAATAAAACATTCCAATTGAAGGTGTTTTGGAGCACCCTCATAGTGTCTCTATATGCTAAGATAATATGGCATTTACAACAATAATAAAACACTCGAATTGAAGGTGTATGGAGCACTCTAGTAGTGTGTGTCTTTTGGGAAAGATAATAGGACATTTAGAACTCTAATAAAACACTCCAATTGAATGTGTTTGGAGCACTCTAGTAGTGTGTGTCTTTTTGGAAAGATAATAGGACATTTGAAACCCTAATATAACACTCTAATTAAAGGTGTTTCGACCACACTTGTAGTTCAATCATTAGGAATGCGCACGCACGCACACACTACAATTCCTTTAGAAATCAAATCAAATCCCTTTAGAAATCAAATCAAATCAAATCAAATCAAATCCCTTTAGAAATCAAATCCCTTTAGAAATCAAATCCCTTTAGAAATCAAATCAAACCCTAATTTTCTGTTAGTCAATGATGAGAACTCCGAACTCTATCTCTATTGAATTAAAATCAAATCCCTTTAGAAAAAAAAATGACGGAGAAAATCTTCTATCGCTCCTATCCTCTGTTTTTCCTGAGCACACATACTACAATTCATTTCTGTTTTTCTAAGCACATACGCTTCCATGGGATAGATACCTTCTTGCAAGGGGCAATGGGAGGAGGCTTCAAACATATATTAACCTTGCCAAGCAAGCACTTAGTCAAGCTCTGTTTTAATCCCAAACCAAACAAACTTGTACCAGTACTGCCAGTACTGCTACTAGTAGCAATAGAGACAATAGCAACACAACTCAATTATTCTCCTCTTTTCTAGCTTTTTAACCACAGACAACATATCCAAGCTTCTACAACAATGGAACAAGGGTTCAACTAATAATTCTTGTTCGAGTTCGACCGATACTGAGACTGAGACATTAGGGTTGAGTTCAAATTTATCCCTTAATGAGAAAATATAGAGCACCTCCATTTAATTAAAATAAAGAGACTCAATTTGATTTTTAAAATAATTAA
Organism: Carex rostrata; assembly: GCF_964058835.1. Lineage (NCBI taxonomy): Eukaryota > Viridiplantae > Streptophyta > Magnoliopsida > Poales > Cyperaceae > Carex > Carex rostrata. The sequence continues at coordinate 3,323,023 of NC_135952.1, forward strand.
ATAAAAAGTTAAATAGATAAAAGGGATTAGAAGAAATAATGTTAAAGTTTCTTAGGGAATTTGAATATTATAGTGTTTTGATAAAGAAATTGGTTATTTTAGAAGTTTGTATGGACACACTATAATTTTTTTCTTTAAATCAATCATGGAGAGAAAGATATATAGTTTTCTTCTTTGACAATTTGAGAGAAAGAAGAGAGGTGGATATCTTTCCTCTTTTTGCCTAACGGAGATAAAGTAAATCTCTGTTAGCATTGACTTAACCAATCTTGGTAAAATTTAATCTAGTGGTCTGGAAAGGCTTTGGAGAGCAATCTTGTCCAAATGGCTTCGGACTGGTTCCCATGCCTTTGATGCAACTATTGCTTCATATTTGAAATAAGGAATAGGTAAATGGGAAAAAAACTATTTCAATTTAATTAATATTATCGGTTCTCGCTGTTACCTAACTGGCTTCTTTTATTACTTTCATAATTAATTGATCCAGGCTTCCAGCCGTTGGCTACGGTACCAACCAAATTAAATATTATTAATAATCAAAGACTTGGGGCACACTATTCCAGCTCCATACATAATTGAGGCAACTTGTATTTCATAATTGGACCCTGATAACAATCCCCGCAGGTCTATCCCCGCAAAAAACCCCGCACAAACTGCCAAAAATATCATGGGGGGGACCGCCCAGTCATTAATGCTCCGCAGAAACTGTAAGTATTTAACTTGAAGCATCAAAGTATTTATCTTGAATTCGCAAAGTATTAATCCCTATGCAATGATCTCTATTTAGGAAAGAATAAATCAACCCATGAGTTGTCCCCGCACAAAATTTCTTTTTTTTTTTGAATCGTCTCCGCACAACTGGGGACCATTAAATAAGCAATCCCCTCATAAATACTTGTCATTTATCCCCGCACAAATTTTCCTTCTTTTCTGGATTGTCCCCGCAAAACTGGGGACCATTAAATAAACAATCCCCTCACCCAATGGTAAATATTTCTCAGACATAATGATAAATACTTTATGATACATTGATAAATACTATATGTTACATGGATAAATACTTATCAAACATAATTGCAACTTTTAGTACAATATCAATGATAAATACTTCTCAGACATAAGGATAAATACTTTATGATATATGGATAAATACTATATGTTACATGGATAAATACTTCTCAGACATAATTGCAACTTACAGTAAAACATCTGTGACAATGATAAATACTTCCCATATATAATCGTAAATACTTGTCAGAACAACGATAAATACTTTATTGAACTTTGTTCTTGAACTTGTCAATAAGTAATGTTTAATCAAATCAAAGTATTATCATGTCAGGGACAATGATAAATACTTCTCAGACATAAGGATAAATACTTGTCAGAACAATGATAAATACTTTATTGAACATCAATAAACAGATTAATATTTATTAGCGGGAATTGTTATTAAAGGATAGTATAATTAATGCGTGGATTGTTATTAGAGGACAGTATAATTAATGTGGGGATTGTTAATTAATGCGGGGATAAATGAAAATTCTTAGAGGAATTAATGCGGGGACAAAAGGCAATTAAGAGAGTTAATTTGGAGAGAGAGAGTGCGGGGTTAAATGGGGGGACAGGGTTGAGGGGATTGTTATAATTATTCTTCATAATTATATAAGATCAATCCTCTATACATTTCTTCCCAATATCTCATATCATACAGTAGACTAAGCTCCAAAATTAATTAATGGCAACTGAGATAGCAAGTTCTTCTTCGACTCAGAATATGCCTAATCGCCCGCTAATGCCACACAACCTCCTCAAGGCGGCTTTGGATGGCAACGAGACAGATTTGAGGCAGCTTCTGGGATTATACGATGAAGATGACGAACCAATAATGGGGCCCTTTTACTGCGTAACAGGTAATTAGTACTTTTTGGCCCAAACAAGTAACATTGAGTACCAATCATGGTACATTAGTCTTGGTTTATTAATTAATTATTTAGTGATAAGAAATAAAGAGAATGAAATATACATTTGGTGGTGAATTAGAAATCCCTTGCTCTTCATTATATTCCAACATTTTGTATCTTTTTTAATATAACGAAATGAAGTAATCAGGAAGGATAGTTTTGGAGTAAGCTCATGGTTGTGCTCCAGATTCACTGTGCACACTTGTCATTTTCGATCATCTCAATAAAACGTCTAGTGCTTAAACATGCCTTTCAATCCGTGCGTACATCAAGCTTCCTCCTCTCTGGGACATCTTGTCCATCGTCATTTTTGTTTCCCATACATCCCCCAATATTCAAACTCTTCCTCAATATAAGCAAACACATCCCCAATGGCAGATGCACATAATAGGGTTGGACCACCTATTGTATCATCACCTTCTCCATCTCCCTCTTCTTCTCCAACTGCGCGCCTCTCCCTCTTCCACTCCATCTCCCTCTCTTTCTTCATATACAACTCTTATTTCATCTTGTACACCAATTATTTCACATTGTACATCTCTATGATGTTATTACATGCCTTTATTAATCAAAACAATAAGTATGAATAAGTATAAAACACTGATCAATATGATGTTATTACATGCCTTTATACAACTTCACACACTACTTCAGGAACTGTTGAGTAGTGCAATGCAATAACATCAATATATATGATGTTATTACATGCCTTTATACTACTTAACAAAGGGTGCGCAGGCGGTCGAGTTCTTCGTGTAAAGCAACCTCAGAGTCCACAAAACGGTATGGACGGTCAGGATGCTTCATGCGTGCCTTGATATTCTCGCAGATGTGGTGCTCGAAGGAGATGATGAGCTTTTCAGCAGCATGGAGATTGAGAGGCTCAATGGAAGCAGAAGACGATTGCTCGAGGGTTCGAGGAGGAAGAGATTGATTCGGAGCTTCGTCGTACTGGTTGTGCTTGCGTTTTACTTTTTAATGGTGGTTGTCTATGAAGAGAGAGAAAGTGGTGGTAGCTGAGAGGAGAGAATAAAAGAAAAACATGTTGTGCGATTGAAAATTGAAATGATATGGTCGGTTTAAACTGGGATTTTGTTGGTTGAACTAGTTGGGGGTGCATTTGGGGACAGGGCTCGGGGACCCAAACTTTATTCTTACATATAGATGGTGGATACAATATTTTGAGGTGGAGGGAAAATAAGAACAATAAATAAACTTCTTTGTATTATCAACTCTTAATATTCTCTTCAATATACTCTTTTACGTCACAATAGATTATATCTATTTAAAGCCTTAAAACATCAGATAAAAACTCCAGAAATTTATAACTAAAGAAAAAATTGAAAAGCAACAATGCATTAATTGCGCATGCTTCACTTAAACATCCATAACTTTACGTAGGAAACTCTAATAAACCTCAAAAATCAAAATCTTCACCATCTTAAATGGACATCAAGATAATTAAATCCATATTTATTTGCCCCAGTTGAACCACGTTTAGCCTTTCAAATCCTGCCATCAATCTTCTTCAGTTTTCTGCCTATGCAGAATCTGATGAGTCAAGTTTAATTCCTTCATTATTTTTACCAAGGCCTGCTCTGAGACCAGACCTACAATAAATGATTAGTCTTCATTTTATAATACCGGCCAAATTAAATGATAATTGACAATTCCTTTTACAGGTATGGAGAATAACATTCTTCACATACTGTCTGCCAATGGCCACCCAAATCTTTTGTCTGAAATCTGTAGGAGAGATAGCTCACTGCTGAAGGCACACAATGTAAAAAATGAGACACCCTTCCACCATGCTGCTAGATTTGGGCGTATCGAAACCATTTCAGAGTTGATCCAATGTGCCAAAGATACATTCAGTGGGGCTGAGATCAAAGAGCTGCTTAGACAAAAGAACAACCTCGGGGAAACAGCCTTACATGAAGCCACTAGACATGGCCATGTACCTATTGTCTCAATTCTGATGGACGAAGATTTTGCATTGGCGGGCCTGGTGAACTGTGATTCCGTATCCGCCTTGTATTTGGCTACCGCAAGGGAATCGCTCGAAATGGTACATAATATGGTGGCGAAACTGTCAAATCATGCAATTACACCAGAATTTTACTCAGGACCAAGAAACCAGACAGCATTGCATGCTGCGGTGCTGCAAGACCATGGTATGTAAAAATATCGATTGATTTTATTTTATTCGTCTTGCAACGACAGTCCTTGTTAATGTTGTTCAGATTGACCAGTTTCTTTAGTTTTGTCAATCTTTATTTGTTTTTGGTACGGTTGTGATGGCTGAAAATCGAATAAACTGAAGAAATGAAACAAACCAAATATAACTTGATAATTAATGTGTTGTTATTTACTTATTGCAATATTACACATATAAATGAGGCTATGGTGCTATATGCATAGTATGATCTAACGTTTCCTTTTCTGCAATGAAGATGGGCCTCGGCCTTTTTAATCAAAAATATGCATAGTATGATCGGTCCGTGATATAGATAAATATCTCTATTTTTAAAGTTCAAATAGTCTACATGATATCATATCAACAAGTACTTGAAGATGAAATTTTATAGTTTTTAGAACATTAATACTTTTTTAGATAGACAGAAAATTACTATATTCGAATGGTCCATAATCTTTATATCAAATGATTTTCTATCTATCTAAAAAATAGCAAAAGAGTCCTAAAAATGTAAAATTGAACTCCAAATATATTTTCATATGAAATCATATATAGTGCACGGTTCGAATCGACTGTGTGGCCTTTAAAAACAGAGATATGGGTCCATAGTATGGACTCATCTACACTATGCATAGCACCTACATATCTTTCAGTCCTTTCAAATGATAGTAGTACATTTGCATATATATGACCATTCTCTCCTGTAAACGGACGCTTTAAAAATTATAAATATTGTACTATATTTGCATATATGATGCACTAATTTTGGGTGAATGGAAAATGGATTAAAAAAAATACAATAAGGAATTATTGCTGTCAGCCAAACTATTGTGAAAAATGGATACGAAATCCATTCAGTCAGTTGCCTCCATCATAGCAGCAAGTATGGAATTATTGCTTACTAAAACTGAACTAGGGTGTTCTAATTGAACTTCTATGTGTTATCTTATTGACAGAACTCACCGAAGAACTACTAAAACTGTACTCAGAATCACTTCATAAGGGGACAGATGAAACAGGAAGAACTCCTCTCCACTTGGTAGCATTAACCATAAGATTGCCAAACTCCTATTGGATAGAGATCCATCATTGGCATACATCCAAGATTCAGAAAGATCATATCCTGTTCATACTGCAGTACGAATGGGCCATATTAAAATCATTGTTCTTCTCTTACAAAGGTGCCTTGATTCGGGTGAGCTACTTGATAGTAATGGAAGGAACTTCCTGCACATTGCCGTAGAAGCAAATAAGTCAAATCTTATCTTTAAATTTCTTAAAGATTCAAAAAAGAAGCTTCCTACCTCCTACTGGAAGAAAATTTTCAATAATATGGCAAATACAATGGATCACGAAGGAAACATACACACCATTACATTTAGCAGCAAAACATGGATATGATGGGGTTATGCTATCTCTTTTGGAAAACAATAAATTGGACCTTACTTTACAAAACAAGGAAAGTCTAACTGCTTTCGACCTTTCAGTGATTCAATTCAGGAAATCTGCAAGGAACACTCAGGTTAAGCTTACTATTTCTCATTAACCTTGATTGAATTTTCTAATCTTAAAAATAGGCCACGGCCGGACTTGGATTATTGTGTCAATCCAAGGTTTTTTTTTTCAAATGTTGGCTTTAGTACTTCTGCACGTACCTTTTCCAATGCATGCTGTTTATTTTCTATTTTGTGCTTGGGCCTGTGCACGGAAGTGTGCACCCACCCAACCAACTGGCTTATAGGCTTATAGCCATTGCATACTTAACTGGGGTATAATGGTCATTTCTAATAGTAGTTTCTTTTCTTATAGAGCTTACCTGCATATACACATCTTAAACATATAGAGCGAATTTTGTGGTTTTGTAATTTGTTTTGGACTTCAACTTATATATTCCTTTTCCTTTTCCTTTTCCTTTTCTAATATAATTAAGGTCTTTTTTTGGCAACTACAGAGAAGGGACGACTTGGGTGAATTTTACGTTCAAAAAAGAGGAGCTCGTTTCAGTAAAGGTTGGTTTCAAAAAAGAGAAACACTAGTGCCACCAATGAGAATAAACCAAATGTCAGAAACAGGGTTAATTAGGGGTACCATTGAGGACCACATTTCGAATTCATCAGGGGGTAAAGCCCAATTAGTAGGCCTAGGTTCTGTGCTTATTGCAACAGTAACATTTGCTGCAGCTTTTACTCTTCCAGGAGGTACCAATCAAGATACAGGCACCCCAATTCTAGGAAAGAAAAAATATATGTTTAAGACATTCATCTTTGCAGATTTCTTTGCTTTTGGTTTTTCCTTCTTGGCTACTATATTGCTCATATACAGCACGAGGGTTCATAATGATGAAATAATTGAAAAGTACACGGATATGTCCATGGATTTTTTTACTGTTGCTGCACAATGCATGGTCATTGCACTGGGATTAGGTCTGGATCTGGTTCTAGCTCCTATTGGAAAAATTGGATTGCTAGTTCTCACATTGACCGTCTCCATAACTCTCTTGAGCAATTTAACCCTTCTCGCGCTACAATTTATGCGTTTCAGGGTGCAATAAAAAATACTGAAATACATTCCAGATGTAGAGAGTGATGTAAACCCCAAACACATCAGGGCAACCAAAGTATATCCATATATAAATTATCAAAAGTGGGTGGCCTTTTCGACCGTCCCGTATATATTAATATTTCTGCTTGCTCATACTGTTTAGATAATTATTACGTGGTACTGGGTTTTTTCTTTACAGGACCATTATTTGTTTTCCATTTACCTAGATATATATGCATGCTTTTCTTGTAGAGTGCTTGCATTTTGGTTTATTTAAGATTTGTATAAGTACATTCGACCAGTGATTGATCATATATACAGCAATTTAATAATCTGTTGTTTGCCATAGTCATTCTCTCTTTCTCTCTATCTCTATCTCTATCTATATCTCGTTGAATTTAGATGCACGCTTATGATTATCAAGGAATGATTAACGGAGCGTTCTGTTAACTAATTTTATGAAACGTGCACTACTAGAATCGGGATTATTTCCGTCGTTCACAACATGGCTTAGCTTCTCCGTACTATGACACAAACCACACCGATAGTGTTAGCCCCGCACCTAATTAAGTAGTTCTTTGACTAACAATGTTAACGTTTAGTTAATCTTCTTTTTATATATAGAGCATGCAGGATTCAAATGTCTTTTTTCATAATATTAAAAAAATATAAAAATAAAAATGTACCATTGTTCTAACAAAAAAAATGACTTAAATTAACCACAACCGTTGAATTTCAGCGGTTTGCATAGAAAGAGCCACTAAATTATTCAGCGGTTAATTTTCAGAAGTATTTATTGAAATCAATGTGTTACAATCATTTATTTTTTGTTCTAATTGTTGAGATGTCTTAGCAAATATCTAGTCTGTTTTCATGCATTATATTTTCGGCCAAGATAATTTAGCCGGCCATTTTTTTTAATACGCAAAAAAAATAGATAATTTTAAAAATAACCTCGTTTTTTTTTTATTGATACCCTAACCGCTAGGAAGCGGAGCGGGTTGGATCAAGAGGAGACCGCCCAAGTCCGGGGCGCTCCATGCCCACCAAACCGCCCGGTATACTAGCGGTTCATTGAATATAGATATACCCGTTCATTGGTTTATTGGTTCATTAAATATACCTGTTCGTTCATTGGTTCATTAAAATATACCTTGAATATAGATATACCCGTTCATTGGTTCATTGGTTCATTAAATATACCTGTTCATTGAATATACCAAACCGCCCGCTAGTATAGCGGTTCATCAAATATATAATATTCATCCATAAAATATAAAATAATCGGCGGTCCATTAAATATTAAATTAAAATTAAAATATTTGAATCCGTGATCCAACAGTATATTAAAAAATTGGTGATCCACCAATATATAATATATTAAAAAATTGGAGTTGTTCTCGGCTCCATTATTTATTCTTCTCTCCCGTCATTCTACACTTTATTCTTCTCTCCCCTCATTATACACTGACATGTCATTTTACTATTTGAGAGAAGGTGATTTATTTAGCGATTGAAGGCGATTTATTTGACGATTGAAGAAGAATTTTACTGTAACATGTATTTTTTTTAATTATTTTCTGTTTCATTTACTGTAACTGTTGTATTACTAAATTAGTTATTACTGTAACTGTTGCTAATGTACATTACTTTAACTATTACAATTACTGTAGCAAAAGGTAGCATTTTTTTAATTATTTTGTAATTAGATTATTGTACCCGTTTTAATTTATGAATAATTACTTTAATCTTCATAAAATTATTTTTTAAATGTAGTTTGTTAAGAAAAAAATGTTAGTTGCACTGTATGTGGGCGGCAAGCTACAAAGAGGTGAAGATGGTGTGCAGTACACGAAAGAGGCTGCATTTGGCTTCGAGATTAATGACAATACCACATTTCAGGAACTTAAGCAGCTAATATACGAAAAGACTGCTGTAAACCCGAACAGGTATGAAATAGAATTGTCTACACGGATTGACAACTCACGTGGGGTGGGGGCTAGACCTTACTTTGTGAGGTTTCCAATAACAGATGCGAATTTGTGAAGAGTTGTGTACACTCAATTTGCAGCTAGTGGGGTCCCGGTAATGGACATATATTCAAAGAGGATTCTCCGGACTAGGGCTGGACCTTCAAGTTCGGCTGGGGCTCAAATCGTGTCATCTTTAAGCACTATTTACATTACGTATAATAATCACGTACCTCAAGCGATGCCAACGAGACACGGGGTTTAACATGATGGGTCCATAGAAGAGGACTGAAAGTGTCAGGATCATGCCAACCCGACGATGTCCCAGCCGCAGAGGACGGACCCGCTCCTCCCGAATCCCCAAATCCTGCTCCAGTCATTTCTTCATATGACGAGCCCTCTCCAGTCGGATCCACCGAGTACGGACCCGCTCTAATCGGATCCACAGCATCCGGATGGGGATCCACAGCATCCGATGGAGGATCCACAACATCCGGAGGGACTCTCCATCGTCTGCGCTCTCTGAGCATACTACATTTACAGACAATTATAGATAATTTAAACATATGATATTTTTTCTAAAATAACTAATAATAATATAACTATATATTATAATATAACTACAGTAATTGTTATTATATTAATTATTTAATATATTAACAATATAACATATTAATTATATAGTTATATATAATTAATAAGATACTAATTATATAATATTAATATATTAATAATAACTATAATTATATAATATTTTTATAATAATTATATAATATGGGCCATAAAATCGACCATAAACCCTAACCCTAAATTCGACAATAAACCCTAACTCTAATTTTTTAACCATAAACTATAACAATAATTTTTTATAACCATAAACTATAAGATGCATGCAAACATTATTGATATAGAAAAAAATTTAAGATGCATGCAAATATTTTACAATATTTTATAACATGCTATAACATGTATGCAAACATTCATAACTAATATAACACACATATTTTTATTATCACAACAAAAATACATGATACAATTAACACTTAACATTACAATTACTAATTTGACAATATAAAATTATATCCTAACTAAATAACTCTAACACATGAATTTTAATCGAATTAAAATAATAACCATTTACCAAATAACATTACAATACACAGTTCTAACAATCACAATCATAACATAAATTTTTATCACATTAACTTTTATCTAACAATCACAATACACAGTTCTAACAATCACAATTCTAACAATACACAATTCTATTAATCACATGAATTTTTTAGCTGGACAACTCTAAGGCCAAAGAAATAACATGGCAATAGCTGGACAATCACAATGCACAGTTCTAACAATCACAATGCCAAAGAAATAACATGGCAATAGCTGGACAACTCTAAGGCCACCACTTGTGCCTTATTGAAGGGATTGTTATTTCTTTGGGGTGCCGGTTCTTGACGGGTATTATTATTTTGGTGAGGTGAGCATTCCTGATGGTGAAAGAGGGTTGTTGCGATGTGCCAAACAAGGATGGCCTCTGTTGTACTCCCAGTAGGGTGGAAAACCAATTTCAAATGCTCCATGCCATAGGCTTTTAGTGAAGTCTCTCCATTGGTGAGTCGACCACCATTGTTTCTCAAGGATCTTAGTATAGCTTCTTTTGCATCAGTACTGTGAAATACAGTTGGGGATGATCTTGGTATTATTCTTCTGATCCACTTTGGAAGGCATGCAAAAATTGATACATCAACTTTTATAAAAAACAAGATAGTCTCCGGTTTCAAATCAAGAACAGAGGAATAAAATGTAGGTCCCTTGAAATTCTTTCCTCGTACTTTTCGTGACAACTTCTTCATACAATTTGCAAGACAATAATGTAGTTTCTTTAAATAAGAACGTGCCAGTAGGCGGTAAGATCTGTTCCACTTGGCAGGGTCTTTAATGTACTCTTTAGCAAAATCAAAATTTTGCCAGCGTTTAGAACCAATAGCTGTTATCACTCCTGGTAATTGGATGTACGTGCATGCAAAAACCAGAAACATTGTGATGGCTACATCAAGAGAAGAGAAAATTTCTGCCACATTTGGACCTTTTCTAAAAACATTAAAAAAACATTGATTCAATGCTTCTAGTGACTCAAAAGATTTCCATGAAGAACTCCAATCAATAATGTTTGATTCAAGATGAGACCCAATGTAAGAAACGATGACACCACCAATCGCATCCACTAGATTAAACCAGTGAAAATAATTATAAAGAGGTACCTTGATGTGCAAAAAATCAGAAACGAACATTAATTAGCTCTACTTGGATAATGCTAAATACCCTCTCAATTGATTTTTTGTTTAGATTGCGGCCTGTTTGAATATCTCGATTGCTGCCAATATAGTCAATTAGGTCTTTTTGTACAAAATCTAGTGCTGATTGGTGTTGTATGAAGATCATCTTGGAGCATAATTCTTTTCACGTGATTGTGTATTAAATTGGTGTTCTTTCCTATTAGGTAGGAGTTCTTGGCTGTGTAGAACATAATCGCCTTCAGGACCTCATAAGCAGCAACATAAATACAGAGGAGAAAGAGTCTCATCCTGATTTCATATAGAGCAGCATAGCTGTAGACAAGAAAACCCACCCATAATAATCGGGCCAATTGCTCGGCCGACTTTCCTAATCTCCAAGTGAAGACGGGATCATTAAGTATAGCGATGGACTCGATGAGCACCATCCAAATGAGAATAACTTGAGCTCTTCCTTCTTGCTTATATTGCTTGACTTGCGAGAACACATAGGACATCAGTGGGAGGAAAGGGGCATAAGCCGAAGATATGAAGAGGCTTGTTTTTTGGTAATTTGTTCTATCAATTCGAAAACGGAAGGACATACAAATAGACAGTACTGATATTGCTATGATGGAGGAGGTGATAACCATTAAGATCTCAGCTCCGAGATTGATCGTGCAAGAATATTTTTAGTCTGTAATATTCATGGCTTCAATTTTTCTGGTGGCTTTGGTGGATTCTTCTTAATAACTTAGAAGTTGTTTATCTGTTTGCAGTTTAGAACTCAAATTGAGTGGATAGTTTGGCTTGGTTTGATCAGTGAATTTGTTTTTCTAGACAAACATCGAATGGAATATTATATCAAGCTCCTATTGGGAATGTATATTTATTACGGACAAAAATTTCTGCTCATGGATAGTATTTTAGTGGCTGATGGTTTATTCCCTTTTTTTGTGGAGAGTACGAATCGAACATAAAGAAGATAAGATAAGGAAAATTTTCTAGTGTACCCATGCAAATTTTCAAAATAACCAATTTCCTTTTAAAAATACCATAATATCCAATATCTTCATCAAAACTCAATATTATTTCTTATATCCCTTTTATTTATTTAATTTTTTTTTGTTATTTAAGGAATAAAAATGATTAATAGTTTGAAGTCAAAGTATACTTCAATTAAAAAAGACAATTCATATACTGGTAAAAAAAAGGCGGTTGGTTCAATTGTAATCGCTTAAATTCACTTTATAAATTCAAAATATACTCAATGTAAAATCGCTCACGTGCCCCAATTGATAACTAGAAAAACAACAAAAGATAAAATTCAAACCGGAACACTGTATCCGTCCTACTGGTACATTGTATCAGTTACTTGTTACACTGCACCAGATGACTCTTTTTTGCTGGTTCAAGTATAAATGAGAAAAAAAAATCATAGTTGGAATAATCGGTATCGGGATTGGGATCGGTCCCGGCCGATACCGATACGGGCAAGGTTCTGAAACTCGGAATCGGAATCGGATTTTTGACCGCCGAATCAGAATCGGATGAATCGGCCGGAATCGGAAGAATCGGATCGGTAATTCGGATTTTTTTGGCAGAACCCTTGTTTTGTAGCCAAAAAATAGGAAAAATTTGATAAAAATAATTTGTAAAAAAACAATGTTAATTAAGACAATATTACACTCACATAATTTATTAATTATATAATGTATTACAAACATTACAAATAGAACACGCTTTTATTGCCAGAAGCTATGCCGAGCTGGCTGGATCATCTTATTATCCTCTGTATTAAAATACAGATGAGAATATTGTTGTACAGAGTCAAAAAATGAAGACATTAATGTAGTGTCAAATGAAAAAAAAAAGAACAGTAGCAACGCACTACTAATTGTCTTTGATTTAACCATCCTTTTTTGTGAATGCATTAAATCAAATTGATGCATGGGGTCGGTACTAGATTTCTTTCTCTCTGTTTTTTTACTCAGTTTCTTTCTATAGTAGCTGAGATGTAACCTCTCAAAATTTGAACTTTTTTGTGATAAATTAATACATGCCTAAGGACTTTTCACTAAAAAATATATATATATATATATATATATGTAAAGTTGAGGACTTTTTTGTAACCTCTCAAAATGCCTAAGGGCCTTTCAGAAATGTAACCTCTGAAAATATATGTAAATTTGGGCTTGGTCGGGTGGAATTGCCTAACAGCTCAGATGTAACCTCTCAAAATCTGGGTTTTTTTGTAATTTTCCTCAAATCCAGATCCTTCTCCTTCCTGCGCACTCTCCCCTTTCTGGCTTTCTCATTTCTTCTCCTTACGCACTCTTCCCCTTTCTCATTTCTTCTCCTCCGCCTTTCACTCAAATTGAATGGCAATCGAATGGCACAGCTTCTCCTCCGTCTTTCTCATTTCTTCTCATTTCTTCTACGATTGAGACTCCCCCATGAAACTCGAATGGCACAGCACAGTCCAGGTTAGTGAGAATTGAAATTTTTTGCTTTAAATCGGCTCAACTCGGCCTGACTCGGCTTGACTCGGCCTGAAAATCGAAAAACTCGGCCGAGTCGGCACTGTTCATCCGAGTTTTCCTGAGAAACTCGCACGGGTGCGAGAATCGGGTAAAACTCGGCCCGGACACCGCCGATTCCGAGTCGACTCGGCCGAGTCAACTCGGAATCGGCCGATTTTCGGAACCATGGATACAGGATCGGGGTATCAGCCGGTTTCAGCCGATTCGGATCGGAAAATCGGACTTTTTGGCCATAAGCTTTTTTTACACTAAAAAGTAGGAAAAAATTGATAAAAAAAATTAATTTGTCAATAATTTATGTTTAGATAAATAATTACAATCAAATAATCCACTAATACAATATAATACAAGCATTAAAATTATAAACACAATCTTTCACTGCCAGAAACTATGTTGTGTTGGCTGGATCATTTTATCGTCGTTTGTATTATGATAAAAATGAGGATATTGTTGTCCGGAACAAAAACAGAAGACATTGTAGAACCAAATGAAATATTATTAACAGCTTTAATCACGGGTTCATATTTCCCTATTTCAGCATAGTTGATACTTGATACTATATTTAATCAATGAATGTGACGAGTTATCAGCATGTACATAGTTTATACTCTATTTAATCAATTACGAATTCAAGTTTTCAGATGAATAATGACCAGAATTGGACCAAAATAGCAGAAATTGGACGAAAAACAGAAAATCCGTGAGTATCGGCTCAGTATCAGATCGGTGTCGGCTGATACCGAAACGTACCGGCCGATCCGGATCGGTATCGGCCGATAATTCCTACTATGAAAAAAAATACTAAACAAATCAATTTAACAATACAAGGAGTCCTACCAATTTTTCCGAGTATATGTAGAATATTTTTTACAAAAAATTTAAAAGTAAATAGGTCCATGCACTTAAAATAGACATTGTAGACTTGGGGCAAAGTTAACTCATACCTCATCAGGTCGATACACCTCTTTAAATTTGTGTATACAGTGAAGAAGAAAGAGAGGGAAGAGAGGAGGGTATATTTGTCAATTTTATTTTAAAAATAATTAAATAAATAAAATGGAATAGAAAAAATAATATTAAGTTTTAATGGGATATTAGATATTATAGTTTTTTCATACAGAAATTGGCTATTTTAACGTTTGTATTGGTATAGTGGAAATTTTTCCCATAATATAAATCCAAGGATAGAAAAAGCATGACAAATATAAACCCAAGGAAGCTGACGCAAACTCTTTACGTCAGAGGAAGGATCAATTAGTAATTAATTTACGGAGGCTTGTGTGCTAGAGAAATTATTGTGGGCCCGCGGGACCAGAAAATTTTATCCACAATTCCCATTTGTTGTCAAAATTAATTACCTAGTTAATTTGTAAAACCAATTCCATAGATTTTGAAATTCTAAATTTTCAGTGTAAATCTCAGAAGATTAATTTCTTTTTCTAGATTCTGGAGGTCTTATCGGGCACTGACTTTCTTTTCTTACTCTTTTCTAAAGGCATTCAGAATTAGGGGTGTTCATCGGATCCGGTTTAATCAGGTTTTAAACCAAACTGATTTAAATTGAACTAAACGGTTTGGTTTTCTTGATTTAATGGATCTGGTTTATTTTTTAAAACCGACTGAATATTCTGATTCGGTTCGGTTTTAAAGTTTTCAAAACTGAATATAATGAACATACCGATTTACTCGCGTGCGCAGACACTTGAGCAGCCAACAGGAAATATTTAAAGCTCTCCCTGTGCGAACCAGCTGTCTTTTCCCACTTTCTATTTTGTTCTTATAATATTTCACCTCTCATCTGGGTCCCACCTTAGATCCCCACTAGGGGTGTCAATGGCACCCTTTTATCCGTTCGACCCGTACCGTATCCAATAAGACTGGTATGGGTAAAAAAAATTTTTAGTAAATTTATCGGATATGGATACATGTAAAGATTTTTTTCCGTTATCAAAACGGATAAGGATACAAATAAAGCATATTTCATACCCATTACCCGATTGGGTAATTATATATATTATATATTTTAAATTCTTAATTAGCATTAATTTATTATCCTCCAACAGTCCAACTACCAACTCTTTATCTTGAAAAACAAAGTAAAACTTAATTAACCATTAAGGTATTCCCCGCTTTCTAATAATTCCAAATTTCCAATAAGTTTAAAAGCCTACTATTACACCAATATTTCTTAGTAGTTTAGAAGAAAGATGTTATCTTCCCAAGCACAATACCTCCCTTAAAGTTTACTAGAAAGACGGCATCTACAAAAGATTCTAACATTGCTGAGCAAGATTCAAAGTCATACAATAGCATAGATCATGATGATGAGTAAGAATGAAAATTTTCTGTATATTTCATTTTTTTTTTAATTTCAATTTATATATTGTTGTTAGTATTTCTGTGATACTTGTATTTGCAAAAAATGCAAGTATGCAACGTCAGTATAAGAATAGACTCAAAAAAACTCAAGGAGAGAAAAAAAAAAATGAGAAAGTGATGGATGAAATACACAATTGTGAATTGTACTGAGACATATATATGTTAATGTGATTTTTTAATAATTAAGTTTCTAATTAATTACAAAATGAAACTTGTCAGACATTTGTATTGTAATAGAAGTGAACAAAAAATATATAGAAGTGAATTGTTATTTTATTAGAGAAAAAGTTTAAGCAAAAGAAATTGAAATACCATACGTAAAAAATGAAAATCAACTCGCACATATCTTCACCAAAGGCTTAGATTCAGATCCATTTGAGAAAATTACAAGTAAGCTAGAATTGTGCAACATATGCATTCTTAACTTGTGGGGGACTATTAAAAATTATAACAGCTAGTAGATTTAAATATTAACGGCTAGTTGTAATTAATAGACTAGAAGTTAGCGGTTAATACTTAGTAGTTCTAGTCACATGTAAAGCTAAATATAAGATTGCAATAATAAGTTGTTTTCTTATTCTCTTTTCTCTCGTCTTATGAAAAATAACATAATGCATGTAAGAAGCAGTCTATATGGTCTAGTGACAAATGCACATGGTCATTGTATATGATTATTTGCCAATAATTTTCTAATATTTTCATAGTCATCCTTAGATAACCATAAAAACATACTCATGATTTTCGTTAATACATGATAATATTTTTGTACCCTTTAAGACGGATCGGATCAATAATAATGCTCGTATTCCGTTGTTAATGATTTGTTACGAAATACATGACAGAATTTTAAATTGAGAAGCCGGACTCCATGAGAGGTCGACTTGACTTAAGTAGGTAGCACATGGTCTTTGTAATGTCTCCTTGTGGTTTTAAGTGGACAGAAATGCTACAGTTTTAACATAATTTTCTCTGGTCAAAGATAGGAAGCGTATACGTCCACCAAAAACAAAGAAAAATATGAATGGAAAGGAAGCAGAATGCAGGATGTTTTTTTGACTAGTGGGACCAAAACGAGTCTAAGTCTTTGCAAGATTTATATGGAGACAGCCCTGCATCTGTTGTTTAGATGCTCTTATGCGATGAGAGTATGGAGAAGGCTGAGTTTCTTAATAGGTTATAACATACTGGTAATGGGTCAGGATATTGATGCAATTTGGCTTCGGTCAATAAAGGGAAGGCCCGATAGACCAGGATCCTGGGAGGCAAAAGGACCATCTTTGATGATGTGTGCGTGCTGGTTTATATGGAAACAAAGATGTGATGTGATTTTTAGAGGGAAAAGGATGCAACCGGAATTGCTGGCAAGTGCAATATTGCAAGAGGCAAAGCTGTGGAATGAAAATTGTTAGGTGTATTCTAGTTTTAGGTATGCTAGAGAACATGGCTGTATAGAGCATGTGTGAAAGTTGTAACACCTAGACAGCCTTTGTCTAGTTTTCAAAAAAAAAAAAAAGTCTTTGCAAGATTTTGATTTTTGAGGCACACTACAAGTACCAAAATATAAAACAGATCGAGTGTAGAGTTAAAGCGACATGATACCAACTACCAAGTAAAAGCAACAGCTTGCTACATATTTTGGTTCAAGAAAAATTATGCAGAAGATCGACTACTGGTCTCAATCTAATTCCTAGTGTTGTGAATTGTACCATATAGCTTAATTATATTTTGAACTATTATAAACTTTGTTAAAAGATTTAACTGAACTAGCGGTGAACCTCGCATTGCTTCGGCACCAGTTGAGGCTGATGGAGAAGCGTATAGAAATTTTGAATAAGCAAGTACATAGGAAGAACAACACAGTGAAAAAATATATAAAGATAAGATATAAAAATACGTACATGAAATTATACAAAAGTTATAGTTTAGTTATATTAGGATCTTGAATTACATCAGTGTTTCCATCTAACTTATAATCTTTTATGCCAACTTAATTTGATAATTAATCACTATCAAGTTTTTCAAAAAAGAAAAAAAAAAAAAAAAAAAAAAACAGAGATAATCTTTCATGCCAGCAGCGGTTCTTACAAATGCTAAAGCTTCCTACAAAGGTACATAAAGGTTACGGTGATTTCTAAACTGGAAGAATTTTTCATTGATTTAGATCTGTTTACATATACACACACAATCTTACACTTTAGTACCTATAACTATTATATTCACACTTTTACCTAAATACCCTTATCTAACTATACAATATTCAACACTCCCCCTCAAGATGATGCATAGATATTGATCATGCTCATCTTGCCTATTACATTGGAGAAGTCCGTGACACTCAACCCTTTTGTGAAGATATCAGCGATTTGCTCCTTGGTTCGAACGAAAGGCATACATATAATGCTCTCGTCAAGTTTATCCTTGATAAAGTGTCGGTCAATCTCCACATGTTTAGTTCTATCATGTTGTACTGGGTTGTTTGCTATGTTTATAGCCGCCTTGTTGTCACAGTACAACATTATGGGTTTGTTCTCCAACAACCCCAACTCCGATAACACTCTTCGTAACCACAACCCTTCACTCACACCTTGGGCCATGGCTCTATACTCAGCCTCTGCAGTGGACCTTGCTACCACATTCTGCTTCTTGCTTCGCCAAGAAACCAGATTACCCCCAACAAATGAACAGTAGCCTGAAGTTGACTTCCTATCATCAAGACACCCTGCCCAATCGGCATCTGTATATACTTCAATCCTAGTGTGCCCATTCTTACTGAATAGCACACCTTTTCCTGGACAACTCTTGAGATACCTCAGGATCTGATACACGGCCTCATGATGTGGAACTCTAGGGTCGTGCATATATCTGCTCACTACGCTCATAGCGTATGCAATGTCGGGTCGAGTATGTGCCAAGTAGATTAGTCTGCCTACTAGGCGCTGATACTGTCCTCTATCTACTTGATCACCTATTTCTCCCTTCAGCTTATTATTAGGGTCTATGGGTGTATTGACAGGTCGACACCCAAGCATCCCAGTGTCTCTCAGCAGATCTAGAACATACTTTTGCTGTGAGAGAACTACCCCTTTTGTTGAACGAGCAACCTCAATGCCTAGAAAGTAGCGCAATTCACCCAGGTCTTTCATCTCAAACTCTGTGGCTAAGCTGGCCTTAAGCCTCTTCATCTCAACAGGATCATTACCTGTTAATACTATATCATCCACATATACAACCAGAATGCAAATCTTCTCTCCTTTCCTTTGGATGAACATAGTGTGATCAGCACTGCTTTGCTGATAGCCTAGTTTCTTCATTGCCATAGAAAACCTGTCAAACCAGGCTCGTGGTGACTGTTTCAACCTGTACAGGGAGCGCTTCAGACGACACACTTTACCCTTCAGTTGTTCATTGTCAAAACCAGGTGGGATCTCCATATATACCTCTTCCTTTAGGTCACCATGAAGAAATGCATTTTTAACATCCAGCTGACACAAATCCCACCCAAAGTTTACCGCACACGAGATGAGGGTTCTAACAGTATTCATTTTAGCCACTGGAGCAAAGGTCTCCTCATAATCCACACCATATGTCTGTGTGTAGCCCTTCGCCACCAATCTGGCCTTGAATCTGTCCACCTTTCCCTCTGGAGTATATTTTGTCGAGTATACCCTCTTGCATCCTACCGTGTTCTTGTTGGACGGTCTAGGGACCATATCCCAGGTGTCATTCTTGACTAATGCTCTCATCTCCTCGAACATTGCCTTCTTCCACTTTGGGTCCTGCATTGCTTTCCTCCAATCACATGGAACAGAGTTAGAGTGTAAGGAGGTTACAAAGGCTTTGTAAGTCGGGGAAAGTGTCTCAAATGAGACATAGTGAGAGATAGGATGTGATGTTGAGGCATCTTCCCCTTTCTTTAGGACAGTTGACCGAGCTCCTTTGCGCAATGCAATAGGAAGATCGAGATCAGAGAAAAGAGGAGTACCTGAGGGTAACTCTGAGTTACCTGAAGGTTGTGGTGTGGGCAAGCCGTCGACAGGAGCAAGTAATTGGTATTGACCTTGGACCGGAGGTTGCTCAACGTTCTCATGACGAGGTTTTCGAGTGTAAACCTTGTTGATCTGCCTATTAGGAGGTGGTAGGCTATGGTTCATGCTTGAGTCCATATCTGTCTCTGTTGGACTCAGACCGATCGTAGGATCTGTCTCTGTTGGACTCAGGCCGATCGTAGTATCATCGGCTATACTCTTGTCAGATTCCTTACTCTCCCCCTCTCGACCAACTCGGTCTGAGGAATGGGTGACGACCACCTCAAGAAGATCATGAAATGGGACTGAAGATGTATTGGATTGTGCATCGGAGAGAGTAAAATAGAGTTCTATTTCTCGGAATGTCACATCCATGCTTTCCAGCATCCTCTTTTTCACAGGGTCATAACATTTATACCCCTTTTTTCCACTGGAGTACCCAACAAACACACATTTGTGGGCCTTCGCATCAAGTTTACTAATACCTGGAGTTGTGTTATGAACAAAACACATACAACCAAACTTTTTGGGAGGTACCTTAAATGAGGTGGTCCCTGTGAGCATTTCAAGTGGTGTACTGAAGTCCACCGCTCTCAAAGGCATTCTGTTGATCAAATATGTAGCAGTCTGCGCTGCCTCTCCCCAAAGGTACCTCGGAACATTCATGGCAAAGAGAAGGCACCTTGTCACTTCCAAGATGTGCCTGTTCTTCCTTTCTGCAACACCATTTTGTTCAGGTGTATTCACACATGTAGTTTGATGTATAATACCATTACCTCGCAAGAAGTCTTGCATTGCCCTGTTGGTGTATTCTGTGCCATTATCTGAGCGTAACACCTTCACTTTCTTCTCAAATTGGGTTTCCACTATCTTGTGAAAAGTCTTGAAACACTCCAAAACTCCCTCTTTACTCTTCAACAGGTACAGCCAAGTCATTCGGCTATAACAATCAATAAAGGTGACAAACCACCTTGAACCAGATAGAGCAGTAATTCTCGAGGGCCCCCAAACATCAGAATGAACAATATCAAAGCAAGAAAAACTTCTATTACCAAAAGAGGGATACATTGTTATTGTGTGCTTAGCAAACTCATACGCATCACATACTAGTTTAGTCTTGCTACACTTAGAGTACAACTTGGGATACAACCTGCCAAGCACAGTAAAAGATATATGCCCTAAACGGCTATGTAGCAAACCCATCTCCAATTCTGGAGTCTCTGCCAAACAGGCTCGTGGATCCAAAACCTCCCCTCCTTGCTTGAGTCGATACAAGCCTTCACTCCTCTTGCCAATACCAATCACTCTTCCTGTCTTCAGCTCCTGCAACACAACATGGGTAGGAGACAGAGAAACAACACAGTTAAGATCATCCACCAGTTGACTAACTGATAGGAGGTTATTAGTGAAGTTAGGAACATGAAAGACCGACGATAGCTGGAGGTCTGGAGTACATGTTACATCCCCAACTCCTGCAATCGAACAAAGTGAGCCATCGGCTGTTTGTACCTTTTCTCTCCCAGACATAGGCTTATAGGTTTTGAACATTGTAGGGTCAGGGGTCATATGCTTAGATGCCCCAGAGTCTACGATCCAGGATCGATCAGGACTAGACTCGGCTATTAGGGCTTTTATAACAGTGCCAACAGGTCTAACTACAGTGGTAAGAAGAGAGGAGAGAGAGTAACCGTCAGCCCCAGATGGAGCAGCAGTAGATGAGGCACTGCTAGCTGGGGTAGTGGACAAGAACCGAGCTGCAAGCTGAGTCACCAGTTGAGTCACCATATCATCAGTGCCTGATCCTGGCGTACTAGTGCTGTCAGCCATATGCGCCTTTTGGTATCCTCCACCACGTCCTGGTCCACGACTTCTACCTTGTCCTCTGCCATGGCCACCATCACGACCTCGACCTCTAGTTGGTCTTCCGTGTAAATCCCAGCAAGTCTCTCGAGTGTGATTCTTCCTGTTGCAGTGATCACAGACTTTGTCACCCTGGGAGGATACTGTGTGTGGCAGGCTGAACATAGCCGAACCCTCCTGTACTGGCAAAGATACCATTGCCTTCCTCCTGCTTTCCTCTTGAACTGCTACTGCAAAGGCATCACGAAGAGCAGGTAGAGGATTCCTCTGCCAGAGACTCTGTCGGATCTGCTCGAACTCAGTGTTGAGGCCAGCAAGGAAGCGAAAGGTCTTTCTTTTCTCCAACCAGTTTGTAAAGGCTAGTGCATCTGCTGAACATGTCATCGCCAAAGGATCAAAGAAATCCATTTGTTCCCACATATTATTCAATTCTGAGAAATACTCAGTCACACCCATTTCTCCCTGTACCAGACTGTCTGACTTAGACTGGAGGTGATAGATCTGCCCATGATTACCCTTTTGAGAATACATCTCTGCTGCTCGATCCCACACCTGTAGAGCAGTGTTCAACATCATAAACTGATTTTGCAGTCTCACCTCCATCGAATTCACCAGCCACGACATAACTTGCCCATCGTCTGCCTCCCACTTTTGAAATTCAGCTTTTTCCTCTAACTTCTCGTCTCCCACAGCTACGGGTTTCTTTGATGTACCGGTAACATATCCGGTTAGTCTCTGACCCTTTAGGTGCATAAGAATTTGTCTTGACCACAACAGATAATTCTCAGCCCCATTCAATCTCACTGAGATGACTTGAGACGATTTAGTGAAGCTCCTGTCCTCTGCCATTTTTTTTTTATTTATTTTTATTTTTTAAATAAATAAATAGAAAAACAACGATCAGTTGCTTAAATCCAGTTTATAACGGGATCAAATAACGAATCGTAAACACAGAGAGAGAGAGAGAGAGAGAGCAAGATCGCCCGATAGAGAGAGAGCAAGATCGGAAGACACTGGCGCGAGATCTGATGGAGGCGGCGCGCGATCTGGCGGCAGCGTGCTCGACCACAGCGATGGTGCTACGACCACGGTGCTGCGATGGCGATGGTGCTGCGGACTTCTCTGGGCGAACGCACAACAGAGGTAGACGGCTCAGACGGCTCGGACGGCACACGCAGCGGAGACCCGCTCTGATACCATAAAGGTTACGGTGATTTCTAAACTGGAAGAATTTTTCATTGATTTAGATCTGTTTACATATACACACACAATCTTACACTTTAGTCCCTATAACTATTATATTCACACTTTTACCTAAATACCCTTATCTAACTATACAATATTCAACAGTACATAAGTCAGTTGAAATTACCCAAGAATTGGAGAACAACTCGTAAACATTTTTGCAATATCTCTCTTGGTAGAGAGGAGGTTGCATAAAAGACATTTGGACACAGATGACAGAATTGCTATGAATTTCTCTATAGACAACAATTAAGAATTTCACAAAAAATGATTTTCTTACTGTCAAGCATATCATATCAGTAACAACCCCTATTCGCAATTCATTTAAAACATATGAGACAGTGAAGTAGATTTGGTTAACAGATGTTGGATTGACTACCCCTTCTTTATTTTATTTAACTAAACTTTAGATGAAGATACAACACTTGCAATATTATAAACCACAGTTTGTAGAAACCATATAAGGATTTGTTGGATGAATGATTATCCAGAATTTTAGTATAATGTGAGTTGGAGAAATTGGATGCCAAACTTACCTCCTCCCCTCTCACTAATTCCTCTCTAGCCATCATCTGTAGCGATGTGCTCCTCCTCAGGTATTGGTACAATCTCCAACACTCCGCCCCATGTACGGGCAAAAACTATAATAGAACCGTAGACTTAACCATAGTAGGAAATATCGGTATCGGGATCGGTATCGGGATCGGGATCGGCCCCGGCCGATACCGATCCGGGATCGGCGTATCGGCCGGTATCGGCCGATTGGGATCGGAAAATCGGACTTTTTTGCCAGAAGCTTGTTTTACACTAAAAAAATAGGAAAAAAATGATAAAAATTAATTTTTCAATAATTTATGTTTAGATAAATGATTACAATCAAATAATCCACTAATACAATATAATACAAGCATTAAAACTATAAACATATTCTTTTACTGCCAGAAACTATGTCGTGCTGGCTGGATCACTTCATCGCCGTCTGTATTATAATAAAAATGGGGATATTGTTGTCCGGAACTAAAAAAAGAAGACATTGTAGATCCAAATGAAGGATTGTTAACATCTTCATATCTATATGCATATGGTGGCTGATTATACCCCCCACTAAACCCTGATGTACTCGACATCTCATCATAAGAACTAACATTTTGACGTCTTGTTAGTTCATTAATATTTTTAAATCGTGTTTCTCTTAGTTCAATTCCTGAGGTAGAGTTCCGTGGTTGTTCTCTATGCTGATTATCAGGTTCATAATCTTCATTTTGACTTTCTACATATGTACTAGGGACGACATCTCCTGAAGGACTGCTGCCATCATTACTTCTTGAACCTTTTTATATGGAGTTCTATTTAATCACGGGTACTTGGCAGCATATATAAATCTTTTACTGCTACGTGGTAGTTGGGTATTGGACCAAAACAGCATAAATCGGACCAAAACAGCATAAATCGGACCAAAAACAGAAAATTCATCAGTATCGGCTCGGTATCGGATCGGACTCGGCCGATACCGATACGTATCGGCCGATCCGGATCGGTATCGGCCGATATTGCCTACTATGGACTTAACAATATACCAATCATCCAAAATTTATAAGATTAAAACGTAATATTTGTAAAATGAAAGACAAGTTAACAGAGCAGTCTTTCAGCCCACAGCTTTCCCCATGGTCATGATTCTCTCACTATCATCTGGAAATAGCTGACTTAAAGAAAAAATATAAAAAGGATGTAATGTCAATTCTTGTTTAGAATAGCCACAATAGAAAGCAATTTGTATTACTTTGTGAAGTTATTGCAAAACACTGACTGAGTTAATTAAAACCAAAATAATAAAAGCAAAACCAACCTTTCTTTAATTTTTTTATTATTCATTTTTTCCACTATTATGCAGGAGTCAAAATTGTAATTGTATGAATAAAAGTAAACTCAACTTGTAATTGTATAAAAAATGCAAACTTCAGCTATAATGAATCATTGTGATCTCTTTATTTACCTCTAAAATCGAGCAATTATTTGAATCACACAACATTATCTCATTTTTCTAGTTTAATGAACAATATATAACAACGATTCCCGAGGCAACACAAATACGCTGGAAAGATTGTGAAATAAACCAGTGGGGCATTGGTGTAGCCAGTGTATGTCAACTGGTAAGATACTGGTATCTATTCACCAACTGATGGACCAATTGTTCTGTTTAACTTTTATTTCCGTACACGTCTTTCTTTAATTGATTTCTTTTTGCTATCAAATACATAGTTTGAATCAATTAAATCCGGATTTAGGTACAATTGTGGCTTCTTTTACAAATAAGAGCCAACAATGAGCTTTTGCAGTACTGAGCAAATTGTTTGTCAAGTACCTTACTTGAATTAAAACCTTCTACCTTCGCAAGCAACAATCCACTGTTGCTGCCATGGTTTGGGGGCAACAGCAATATCGTACAGCAAAAATAGTTTGATTGAAGAAAAGTGTACCTCGGAAAAAATCGAAGAAGAAAGTACTTTAGCGTAGACTAGCAATAATATTGTAGAGCAAAAAAAGCTTGATCGAAGAAGAACGTCCCTCGGCAAAAAAAGCTTTGACAGACAGAGAAAAACCCTACCCCTGAACTCGCAGCAGTTGAAAGTCGCGGACAGAGATCACGGCTAAGGAGAGTGTTCAGGGAAAATGAGTTATTTGGTAGTGTCGGGCGAGATAGAGAGAAGAGAGATAGAATAAACATAAAGAGACTGAGTGCAAGTTAAGTAGGCCCCATTTTTTACCTAAAAAATGGTTATTGTCCTTGAGACAACGGTAAGCCCTATAAAATGAACAGAGCAGCACGATTTTTTTTTTAGAAACTAGAAATATTTTTTTTATGAAACTAACATTATTTTTTTCTTTTTTTTAACAAAAAAAATATAAGAATTGAAATGTCATTTTAGTCCGAACTTTTTTTCTCTCAATGGTTCTCCTATTCTTTTATTTTTATCTCTCAAAGTTTTAATGGACACAATAACAATATTTCTTAAAAAATCTTATAGTATGAGTTATTACAAATCAGATAAGTTGCCAATAATATGTCTAACATGAACAAAGTTGTACTATAATGAATCTTTCCAAACTTACCAAGCTGCATACATAAACTGTCGATCAAGGAATATGTACAGTGTCACAAAATTGTTATTTCCTTTTATTTTGTCAATACGTTTTCTTCGTTTTTGGTTTCAAAATTCAAACCATCAATTATGACCATTTCCTTTTTTTTCATTATGTTTCTTTTTCTACTTTTAGCAGACAGGAGGAGGTATGATCCTATTACATGGATGCACAAATGAACAAAAAAGAAGACCAAAACAAAGAAAGAAACATGATATAACCCCTTTGACAAAGAGTAAAACCATTTAATCATATATGAAATTGGTAACTGAAACTTAAATTAATAACTCCAAACATTTAATAATGATCAGTTTTACAAATCAGATTTCATCCACGCAGATCTCCCAACACAAATGCTGATAATTCGATAGTTCCATCCAAGACAAATGCTGACTTATCGCAGAAATTGACCGATTATAAACCCAATTATCGAGAAGATGAAGATCAGTAACCCTAGTGCAATCCACCAGCCCTGAGAAGACCCATGATTTGTTGATGACTGCTGAGGCACATCCCCTTTTGGAATGGACGAATCATTACAAGGTGGCAATGGTAATCCGCAAAGACCTGAATTATTCTCAAAAACATATTCGAGGAATGTAATCAAAGAACCCAATTCGGGTATGGGCCCACTTAGCCGGTTATTTGACAGATCCAATGTTGTCAAGGATAATACCGAAAAGGATGAGGGTATGCTACCTTCAAAAGTATTATGCGATAAATCGAGCAATGATAATTGGATTAGGCCACCCAATTCTTGTGGTAAAGGTCCTGATAAGCGATTGTGCTTGAGATTTAAGACAATTAAATTTTTTATGGTAGAAATCTCTATTGGCATTGGTCCCTCGAGCTGGTTGTATGACAAATCAAGAAAAATGATCGATATGTTATTATTAAGATATCTATCAATAATGCGAGTGACACCCAAATAAACTCTAGTGAAATTACAATACTGTGTACTTGGTAAGCGCATTAAATCATCCATTCGGATCCCATCAAATTCCAAAGTACTTCCTACACTATGACATTGACTATTTTCGGGGTTTGCAAAGGAAACATGCTGTTGAGGTTCCAGTGATTTTTCCCACACAATCTTACCAAACTGTTTTGCTAAACTGGATGGAATAGACCCATTAAGTTGGTTGCTGCTCAAATCTAAAAATACTAGGTCCTTACAATTTCCAAGCTCAAGTGGTATTGACCCAATAAAGGAATTATTTCTAAGTGATAAAATAACAAGCTTTTCTAGCTTACCGATCCAAATTGGTATAGACCCTGTAAGACGGTTGCTTGAGAGAGCAATTCAATTAAGGCTGGTGCAGTTAGCTAACCCATCGGTTATTGCACCGGTTAGGTTGTTGTAGTCCAAAACTAAGTTTTTGAGTGACTTATTGAGGGATGAGAGCTCAGCTGGTATCTCACCATGCAAATTATTCTGCCACATTATAATATCCTTTAAGTTGGAGAGGGACCCTAGAGAATTAGGTATGGACCCGAAAAGAAAGTTTAAGCTCAAATCAAGTGAGACCAAGTTGGTACAGTTGCAAAGTGAATGGGGTATAGTCCCAGTAAAATAGTTATCCTGTAAGTATAACACTTCCAAGCGCGATACACTGTAAGTGCACAATGGACGTGGTATTGGGCCTGAGAACCTATTCGCACTAAGATCCAATGACTCAAGGCTTATAAGCTTTGAAATAGATTTGGATAAATTACCATTGAAGTTATTAAATGCCAACTATAGAACCCGGAGTCTGGGCGTTGCAACCATGGATAACATGGGGAATACACCAGAAAAAATTTTCTTGGAGAGGCTCAAATTGATGAGATTCGTGCATGCCTCTATGTCAGGTGGGGCCATACCGGTAAAATGGTTAGATGAGAGGTTTAGATAAGTTAATTTTAGACAACCTGAGAATGTACCAGCAGGTATGGTACCATTGAGTTGATTGGAAGATAGGTCAAGATATTGCAAAGAGGTGCAATTGGTAATTTTTGGTATGGTGCCTTTAATGGAGTTATTGGAGAGGTCTAGATGTTTGGGTAACCAAATTTTAGAGTCGAATAGCCACTGGATATCTTCGGTGGTTGTGATCTTGTTGGTGGAGAGATCAAGCATCTTCAGGTGGGCAAAAACTGGAGAGGAGCGATTGAAGGCCTGGCCAATGTAGTTATTGGAGAGGTTGAGCGACTCAAGAGAATGACAGGAGGCCGCCAGAGAAGCTGTATCATAGATGGACCCTCGAAGGTTGTTACTGGAGAGGTCCAGCTCTTTGAGTTGCATGGTGCAGCTTGCAAGGGATGAGATGGATCCAGTGAGACTGGTAGAATGGAGAGAGAGCGATTCTAGGCTGCCAAGAGAGAGGAGGTGAGCTGAGACTGAATTGAAGTCTGCTTCGAGTGGCTGCCCTCGAATTGTTAGAGAGGACACATGGCTTCCTTTACATGTTACGCCTTGAAATTCACACACTCCATGCATATGGTTCCAGTTGGATAACAAATTAGGATTTGAGAGAGAATTCTTGAAGGAAATTAGAAGATCAATATCTCTGGCCATGGCTGATAATACAAAGAAGAATAGAAGATGCGAAAGACAGCACAGAGTAAGTGTAACAATTGTATGCTGCACTCCTTTTGTCATGTTTCTAATGCTGGTTGTGTTATTCTGTTCTGATTCATATCTGTTGCAACTTGCAAAGCTTCAATTTAAAGTGAGAGAGAGGAGAGAGAGAGAGTGATGCATTTTTCCATGATGTAAAGTGTAAACTGATTCTTACTTCGGTCTTCTTCAGTGGCTCAATTCAACCGTTACCACGAAAACTTCCATCAATTTTCTATGTGGAAAAAGTGAGTTTTGACTAGTTGTTTATTTGGTGCACAATTGGCAGTAAAATATCAACACAAAGAAAAAATAAAAGAGAAAATACCAAATACCCATACTCAGTGGTTCAATGAACTTAGATATCCATATATCTTTGGCCCAATAAACTTTTCTCTGTAGTTTTATTTTTGAAGTACCAGCTGCCATGTACCATAACAGTTGCTTAACTTAATAATTGATCCCAGTTTTATTGTTTTAATTTCATTTGTTTAGTTAATTAATAATTGATCCGAGTTTTAGCTATTTGAAATCTTCAAATGAAGCACAACCATTATGAACTATACATAGAACTCCAATTCCGTTGTTAATGATTTGTTACGAAATACATGGGAGAATTTTAAATAGAGAATCCGGAGTCCATGAGACGTAGACTTGACTTGTAGGTAGCACTTAATTAGCAGTTGACCCTTGAGTTGACTCCAGCTAATATCCAAACCAACATCACACATCTTGCAAAATGGGACGTGACGTTAACGTTGGTTTTCTTTGTAGTGTCTCCTTGTGGTTTTAAGTGGACAGAAATACCACGGTTTTGACATAATTTTCTCTAGTCAAAGATAGGAAAGCGTACGTCCACCAAAAACAAAGAAAAATATGAATGGAAAGGAAACAAGATGTTTTTTTGACTAGTAGGACCAAAACGACTCTAAGTCTTTGCAAGATATTTTTTTGAGGCACTCTAAGTACCAAAATATAAAACAGATCGAGTGTAGAGTTAAAGCGACATAAGACCAAGTAAAAGCAACAGCTTGCTACATGTTTTGGTTCACGAAAATTGATGCAGAAGATCGACTACTGGTCTCAATCTAATTCCTAGTGTTGTGATCAGTGATCCCTTTCTTTAATTCAGAGACTGCAGAGCACTTGAAATATATGCAGTAGTAATCTAGCTAGCTTAGTAAGACAACTATGCACCTCCAATACTGGTTTTCCATTTTTCTGTCACTATGTTTCACCTCTGCATCTTTGCCACGTACTCAATTCCGTGGCACATGGAGGAGACGAAACAGGTAACACTTCACATTGCAAGTCAGTTCCATACCCCTTCGGAGCACCGGGTTTTGCATTAAAAAGCTTCGAGGTCATTTGCACAAGCTGTTAAAAATAACGGCTAGTTGTAGAGAATTGGGTTTTAAATAAAAGATATTTTCAACTTGCACAAAAGGATTGGGTTTTAAATAAAAAAAAAAAAGTATATGGTGAAATCTAAAATACCAAAAAAATGATCTATGTATCCATCCACGGCTTGGAATTGAATATTTTCTCTTGAACAAAATATAATTTTTTTTTTTGTCTTAAATGAAAGAAATAACATGTATGAAAATAATAATAAAGACGTTTTAGCGCATTTCCGATATAAATTGACAATATATTTTGCTACTCCGGCCTCTACTATTATAAGAGGAAAATAAGCTGTAAGGGTAGTTCAATAAATTTTACAATACATATATGGTCATTTATAGTTATCATTTAAGTGTTTATAATTTGTGAGAAATGAATGCTAAAAGTTAATGAATCAGTTAACTTTTGTGTACTTGGTTGAATTCATAGATCAGTTAAGCTCAGGCAGCAAACATTTTTATTATTCTGTGTTTTTTAATTAATCAATGGGCATATTAATTGGGTCATGACTATCTCTTATATAATTTACAAAATTTGAGTACAACATTATTGGACTATTCAAACATTATTGGACTCTAGAGTAGGGCAACATTAATTTCTCGGTAGAGGAACGGCCCAAAACTTAGTCTTTGTAAATTAGATTTGAATTTTCAGGATAGGGCAGTTGCTCTACCATGTGCTACAGTAGATATACCCTGGATACGTGCCGTGAGTCGCTTGTCCCGTGCCGTGACCATTCACGTGCCGTGACTATCTTTTGAAACTTTGGCACGTCACGTCACGTGAAAGATCTAGTCATAGCACGGCACGTAGTCACGCGAGTCACATGTAATTAAGACTATTAGATATTGATTAAATGATGAATCTTGAATAAACTAACTTAAATTATGATTAAATGGTCACGCGAGTCACGTTTGATCACGGCACATTTAGGCACGGTATGACTCATGTGACGTGACCATTCGCATACCGTGACCACCCCTTGATATTTTAATCACGGCACGGCATGGGACCAAAAACACAGCGTATTAGTCACAGCACGCCACGACACGGTACATTTTTTTCCACTTTACAACCCAATAATTTTCTAAACAAAAAAATTAACAAGTCGACGAAAGTTTCACAGCTCATGTTTGAACGAAAACATCTCTTATCAAATATAATAAAACTATCTTCACAAATTTACGATTCTTATTTGGATAGATGTTAAGTTAATTTTTTTTTTTTTGAGAAAAGAAACTGCGAATTAGTGAGGGAGAATTGAACACTCGATATTTGAGTATAATAACTCTAGAATTTTTTTTTCTAGCCAATTGTGCTACCTTTCCTTTCTCATGTTAAGTCAATGTTAAGAAAAAATAGAAAAATGAAGTAGATATTTTATGTTTCCATTAAAAAAAATGATGTTAAAGTCAATATCATTCATCTTATAAGGTGAAATTTGTTACACAATTCTTTATGTAACTTATTGAAGTACATATTTTATGTCTCCATTAAAAACAAAATGATCTAAATAAATTTCATGTAAGCTAAAATTTCATATAAATTTTCACAAGGACCAAGGATTTGACAAAAAAATTAATACTTAAATAATTAACAAAATGATCTTCACTGCCTCGAATAATGTTATCAGAACCGAATCGGACATCGACTCTGTAAATTTTCATCAGGTCAATCAGTTCAAGAGCTTGTTTTTTTAAAACATCTGTAACTTAGTATTTGAAAACCTGGCTGGTTATTTACTTTGGTATCTAAATTCTTTTTACAATGAATAATGAGAGTATGTATTAAATTGAATAAAACATATAACTCTATGAAAGAGTAGCATTTAAAAGAAAAAAAAAAAGATATAAAAGCAACAACAAAATAAAAGTTTGGCATTCTGATATACTCGATACATAATATGTCACAAATAGCCGTACACATTTAAAGTAGCATGACTTGATTGTATAATCATTATTTTTTTAGGGGAGTGCTATTCTAAGAGCATCATTTGAGTTTTTGAGTGCTGAGAGAATTTTTTTTCCAATAATTTCAGTTTTATCCTTTGCTTAATTAAGAAATACTTAATTAAGAAATGAAAGGAGCCTTTATTCGCTCTCCTACTTAATTAAGAATAAAAGTTAACAAAAATAATAGCCCTTGCAAGAGAAAAACCTCCCTTCATATTAAGTAATATTTACTTTCATGTTTTGTATAGAAATTAACAACAAATACTTGTAGAAATATCTACATGTCTCATGAGCCGGAATGACGCTAGACTCACCACAGCCTCATCATCGTATGTGTTTTGATCTGATAATTTCTCTCTCTTTTCACCTCTAAGTCTCATCTCTCTAAGTGAATTGTGTAACATCCCAGTATTTCAACAATTAGAAATTAATCTAAGTGAATTGTGTATACCAGTAGCTATATGAAGTTTCTAATAATTGTAAACCTTTATATATTAAAATTTATATTCTACAAATACATAGGAATTTATATAATCAAAACATCTCAGTTTACAAACCTTTGGATATTTCATTGAATTGGAGTAGAATTCTTAATTGAATAAAATATGAAAATACTAAATTTTGTTATAATAAACTTTAAAATTTTAAATGAATTATAACATTTTGTAGATATAAACATAGTAATTAAAATGTTAAGTTTCTATGGCAGAACAAATAGAGGCAGGGAGTTTAGTGCAAATCAACCAATTATTGTAAAAAAATTATAAAGGGATTTCTTTTATGTTTCAAAATGCATGCATGTGGGACACCTATTATCCACCTTCATTTATATTAACTAATTAACATTTTTGCCACTCACCTAACTCCATTTTTTTTTCTCTCCCGTTTCATTCCTTTTGTCCCCCTCTTAATCATCTACTCTCTCATTCAATATCTTAATTCTCCTCCCCAAAATCATTTTCTTTCCTTGATGAGTCGGCAACTCCCGTTGCATTCTCCTATCACACCATCGTACTTACCAATTATCTCTTTTGGGGTTGACACTCGGAATTTGAAAGAATCGGTTGGAAGAGAAGGTGATTTTAGTACAAGCAAAGCATGGAAGGGAGTAGATGTGTGCATGCTCAAGACTCCTTGTTAATTGATCTTAATTCGGCTTATGGTATTCTCAAGTTCTCTTATTCTTTCTTTAATTAGCTAGAAATTGAAGCTTAGATGTCATTAATGATACCTTACTATTTTGCTATGGGTTCCAATTGAGTTTGTTATTGTTTTATCTAATTAAATTTAGAACGATTGTGAAGAAAAACTTGAAAGTCTTTAAGTTCAAATTTAATCTAGTTTTTGGGCAAATTTGTGAAACATAAAAGGATGTTACAAACAACTTCTTGATAATTCTTTTGAAAGCTCAAGTGGGTTGGACAAAAGAAAACCGATTTGGAAAAAGAAAAAGTGGATATTTGTTTTCCCCAAAAGCTTGATTTTATTCGTATTAAACTTTTGCATGTGGTGTCACTTAATATTCTGACCATAAGTCGAACAAAAAGATGACTCTGTTATTCAATATTGTATCATAATT
Source organism: Carex rostrata (assembly GCF_964058835.1). Lineage (NCBI taxonomy): Eukaryota > Viridiplantae > Streptophyta > Magnoliopsida > Poales > Cyperaceae > Carex > Carex rostrata. The sequence goes on from NC_135952.1 coordinate 3,356,704, forward strand.
GTAACAATTTTCTGTCATTTACGAGTCTCGTCCAGGAAGTTACAAGTGTGTGAATTGCGGCTAACTAAATTAATAGAAGACGTCATTGAATTACCCAACTGAGCTTGTAAACTTGGTACAGACATGAACTTTGCGTGATTGGAATTGGCAGGGTTGTACGACCCATCCACACTGCTATGACATGCTGATCGCATCGTCTCAACATTGCTAAGGTGCGGATTTCTAGTTATTCTTAGCTCCATCCAACTAATTTTATTGATTGTTGATTACTAGATTATAATTGTTGATTTAGATTGCTTTATTGTTGATTGCTTGCTTATAATTGTTGATTTGACTTGCTTGATTTTTGATTGCTTGCTTATAATTATTGATTTGTGTTGCTTGAATGATATATAGTTTCTTGAGCAAATCAATAACTCGCTCAATGACCATTCTGACTTTTTATCTGAGTTGCAGGTTGAGATAAACGAGTTGGAATCAGTTTATGCAGCAGGTGTAAATTTGGAGGATCCATTGAAGAACGCGAGCCACTTGACTCTGGACGTGCCCCGCGTTACACTGAACGCACCCCGCGTTACACTGAATGCGCCCCGCGTTATACTGAACACGACCCGCATGTATCTGACGCGGATCGCGTCACAGTCCAACCAGAGGTGAAGACTCCTGAGCTCAAGCCCCTTCCAACCAATCTCAGGTATGAGTTCCTAGGTCCCGATAATTCTCTTCCTGTGATTGTAAATGCAGGTTTGACGCCCGATCAGACTACCAAACTCTTGGAGAAACTGAGAATCCATAAGGGTGCAATCGGGTACTCAATAAAGGATCTGAAGGGGATCAGCTCTTCCATCTGCTCACATCGAATCCTGTTGGAAGATGACCACAAGCCATCTGTGGAGCACCAGCGATGACTTAACCCGAATCTTAAAGAGGTAGTAAAAAAGGAAATATTCAAACTTCTTGATGTAGGTATTATCTACCCAATCTCTAACAGTAAATGGGTGAGTCCTGTCCACGTGGTGCCAAAGAAAGGAGGAGCGACAGTGGTGAAGAATAAAAAAGATGAGCTGATCCAAACACTCGTTGTAACCGGCTGGCGAATGTGCATCGATTACAAGAAGCTCAATGCAGCCACACGCAAGGATCACTTCTCATTGCCATTTGTCGACCAACTTCTAGAAAGGCTTGCTAATCACTCTTACTTTTGTTATCTTGATGGATATTCTGGTTTCTTCCAAATACCTATCCACCCACAGGACCAAGAAAATACCACTTTCACTTGTCCCTATGGTACATATGCATACCGTAGGATGCCATTTGGTTTGTGTAACGCACCAGCAACCTTCCAAAGAGCCGTGATGGTTATCTTTTATGACTTTCTTCAAAATGAGGTTGAGATTTTTATGGATGATTTTTCTGTTTATGGTGCATGTTTTGATTCTTGCTTGTCTAACCTTTGTAAGATTTTACAGAGGTGCGAAGAAGTTAACCTGATCTTGAATTGGAAAAAGTGCCACTTTATGGTCCAAGAAGGTGTTGTTTTAGGGCACGTTGTGACTTCTAAAGGCATTGAGGTCGACAAGGCAAAGATTGAGGTGATTGAGAAGCTTGAAATCCCGACGAGTGTGAAGGGAGTTCGCAGCTTTCTAGGTCACGCGGGATTCTACTGCCGCTTCATCAAGGATTTCTCTAAAATTGCCAAACCACTAACCAATCTTCTAGTTAAAGATTCTGATTTTGATTTCACTAATGATTGTGTTAAGTCTTTTTGCAGTTTGAAAGAAGCTCTCATTTCAGCGCCTATCTTGCAACCACCTGACTGGTCCTTACCATTCGAGCTGATGTGCTACGCAAGTGATTATGTTGTAGGGGCAGTTCTGAGGCAAAGGAAAGACAATAAACCATGTGCTATGTACTATGCTAGTAAGGTGTTAGACGCAGCCCAAACGAATTACACAACCACCGAGAAGGAACTTCTTGCAATTGTGTTTGCCCATGACAAGTTCAGATCTTACTTGGTTGGGTCCAAGATCATAGTCTACACCGACCATGTCGCACTCAGGTATCTTTTGAATAAGCAAGACGCGAAACCCCGTTTAATTAGATGGATTCTTCTTTTACATAAATTTGATCTTGAGATTCGGGACAAGAAAGGAGTCGAAAACACTGTGGCTGACCACCTGTCCCGCCTCCATTGGGAAGGTGATAGCTCTGCTAGCTTGCCAATCAACGACTCATTCCCTGATGAACAACTCCTCTCAGTTTCAGCTCTGGATGCCTCCAATGCGCCCCGCATCACATCGGATGTGCCCCATATCACACCGGACGCGCCCCGCGTCACACCGAATGCGCCCCGCGTCACCACTCAAGCAGTTCCTTGGTATACAGACATAGTGAACTACATAGCTTCTGGGGTACTACCCGATGACATGAGTTACCAGCAGAGGAAGAAGCTCAAATCAGATGCCAGGTTTTATTTTTGGGATGAACCCTTTCTCTTTAAAGCAAGTATTGATGGCATTTTCAGACGTTGCGTACCATACAAAGAGACGCGCTCCATTCTCGAGCATTGCCACTCATCAGCTTACGGGGGGGGCATGCTTCATTCTCTAAAACAGTAGCCAAGGTATTGCAATCTGGTTTCTTTTGGCCTTCTCTTTTCAGGGATGCAAGGACCTTCATCACGGCTTGTGACAAGTGTCAACGGACCGGGAACATCACCAAGCGCAATGAGATGCCTCTCCATCCCATTCTTGAAGTAGAGATCTTTGATGTGTGGGGGATTGATTTCATGGGGCCATTTTCATCATCATGTGGGAATGAATACATTCTGGTTGCCGTAGATTATGTGTCCAAATCAGTTGAAGCAGTGGTATGTAGAAAAGCAGACTCAAAAGCAGTAAAGCGACTGTTCAATGATATTATTTTCCCGCGCTTCGGAGTACCACGAGCTGTTATCAGTGATGGATACAAGCACTTCATCAACAGACAATTCGACAATCTTTTGAGCTGTCATGGGGTGACACACAAGGTAACTACTTCTTATCATCCTCAATCTAATGGTCAGGCTAAGATTTCTAACAAGGAAATCAAGTCCATTTTGGAGAAGACGGTAGCAAGGACAAGGAAGGATTGGTCTCTTAAGCTGAATGATGCATTCTGGGCGTATCGAACCACCTTCAAGACACCGATTGGGATAAGCTCTTTCAAGCTGGTGTATGGAAAGTCGTGCCACTTACCAGTAGAGATTGAACACAAGGCATTCTGGGCCACGAGAGCCATCAACTTGGACATGCTTGCCGCAGGAGAGAAGCGTATCCTTGACTTACATGAGTTAGAAGAAATGCGCTTACACTTCTACGAAAATGCAAGGATTTACAAGGAGAAAACCAAGCTGATTCATGACAAGCGTATCATGCCTCGCGAATTCAAGGAAGGTGATCTTGTACTTTTATTTAATTCTAGATTGAAACTCTTTCTAGGAAAACTTAAGTCTCGATGGTCTGGTCCATTTGTGGTGCGGAAGGTGTACCATTTTGGTGCAATTGAAATAGGAAATGAAGAGTGTGGAACCTTCAAAGTCAACGGTCAGCGTCTAAATCCCTACATTGCTGATCATTCTTACCCCCCACGATCTGCTCAGGATCTCTTTGATCCAACCTCCGTCGAAACTTAGCGACAGATGGTCAGGCTCATGACCTAAAATAAGCGCTTTTTGGGAGGCAACCCAAATCCGTTTTAAATTTCTTGCACTTAGGGTAATTTAGTCTCTTCTCTTTTAATTAACCTTTTATTGTTTGCAAGCATTCTTTTTCTTTGTTTAAATTGCATTTAGGGTGTCTGGGAGACAGGTTCGGCTTAATCGGTAGACGCGACCCGCGTCATGGCCAACACGCCCCGCGTCATCTCCAATGCGCCCGCGTCAGGGCCAATGCGTCTTGCATTAAGGGCAATGCGTCTTGCATTAATGGCAACGCGTTCCGCTTCAAGATCAACGTGGCCCGCGTTAATGCCAACCGACGCAGCATTAATGAGACGCGTTAATCGCGAGGCCCCTTATTTGAACCCCGCAGTGCTTTCTCTTCTTCTCCACCCTCTCCCTATCTACCGTACACGCGACCTGCGTCGAACCCAAGCCATCCCTCTCTTTCCCTTCCCTTCTCTCGCTCCTGCGATCAGAGTGCTTCACCGGTGTTGCCCAGTCCTAACCTCCATCCTCCCCTTTCGCCTCTGCCTTTGTTGCCCCGACCTAGGCCGACGCGACCCGCGTCGCTACTAACGCCACCCGCGTCGCTACTAACGCGCCCCGCGTCTGCTCTTCCCAGAGGTGAACAATGGAGCTATAGCTCAGGTCAAAGAACCGATATCGCACTCGAAATCCAAGCATGTTCTACGCCGTTATCACCTGATACGAGAGATCGTAAATAGAGGTGATGTAAAGATATGTAGAGTTGACACAGTCAGCAACACAGCTGATCCACTCACAAAACCTCTTCCTCAAGCCAAGCACCAATTGCATACAGCTTCTATGGGTCTGAGACACATAGGAGATTGGCTATGAGTTTTTCTTTAGATCTACGAGATTTTAATTGGCTATGAGTTTTTCTTTAGATCTACGAGATTTTAGAATACTAGAGATTTTAATTGGCTATGAGTTTTTCTTTAGATCTACGATGATTGGCTCCTAGCTTAAGTGGGAGATTGTTAGTTTGTAATAATCTAGAAGTCAATAATACGATAAATTATCATAAAGCTTTGTTCATGAATTGAATGTTTATTTATATATCATTTTGTTGCCTTGAGTATTATTGAATTTATGGATCATTTCGAGTTCATGACTGAAATTGTGAAACTCCATAATATAGATAATATATACTCTTAAAAGTCACTGACCAAGGTAATTAGCAGGAACACTAATTACCGCGATAAGGTTAGCATGTGGATTAAAAGATGGTTAAGTTTTACAAACCACCTGACACGAGATGTCATTTTAATCACATAGATACATGTTCTAGGAACATGGTATTTGACAGACCCCGAATGAAACATTAAATAGAATTGTGTTCGTGTCATTTATGTTTTCATTCAGTGTCAAGTTCTACAGTATGAGGTATTTATCGTTCCTACTAAGAAATATGTATGTGTGAGTGTTATCTAACGCTATCCGTAAAAAGCAGTCATAACGGTAGAATTTCCATATGTATAGTTTAGCTGAGGAAGTGATAGTCTGCCAAGAATATTATTTATCCCTCGTATCTCTATACGAGCTATAGCATCACTGGGCCCCTTGGTAGAGTTAGATTATCTGCATGCGGTATAATTACAAGAGTAATTATATTTGATAATCTACTTAAGATCAAGAAAAGATACAGTTAGCAAGGATGACACACATCTACCTTGAAACTGATCTGATAGCTATGAGACAGAAGAACTGACACAAGTAAATTGTTTACTGGATCGTGATATTGTACAGTACATCACCATCTGTGTAATTGGATGGTCATAGTGTATACTGCCAGATGCCTCCTATGATTATAGAAGTTAAAACAGTTTTAACTCTATTTACCAACATAACACAGATCCTATTGGGTCACACCATATAGGAGCTATTCGGAGAATCTTACTGATTAATTATAAATTGATTGTAATTAATATTAAGATGGTTATAATTAATTATACGTGTTATAATTAAATTATATTTGTCATGTTAAAAATGACAAAGCAAAAACTAATGGTTATAATTAGTTATACTTAGTATAATTAATTATAATTAATTATACGTCATTTAGAATGACAAACAGAAACACTGGTTAGTTTATAAACGTGTTTGACATGTTGTATAAAAATTACCAAACGAAAACCGCAGACGAATATAATTGTAAATGACAATTATATATTTGATTTGGATATGTACTATTCATAATGGGTTTGCGTTAATGGGTTTAGAATCCATTAAACTAATCTAACCAATATGAAGTTGCAAAATCAAAATTGAATGCCATCTCCAAAAGGGCATTTTGGTAATTTTGGCAACTTCGGGGGTATTTCGGTCTTTTGGCGAACCTCCACATTTGCCTGTAAATAGAGGGGCATAGGTGAAAGAGAAAACTCACTAATTCACGTGTTAATCTGATTACTTCGTTAATTGGAATTCTCTCTTTCTCTGTTTACGGTTTTTCGGATTGGTGAATAGTGTTTTACCGAATTTAGCGGTATTTCAGATTTTGATAATCAGTGAATCTGATTGACCGAAAGTTCAGTGAATAGTGTTTTTGCAGAATTTCACGATTTATAGTATTTCTGGCAAAAGAAATAAACCGCTCTCTGGTTAGTCCTGGTGGATAACCAATAGAGGTATCACATGTGTGATACTTCGAGTCGATTCCTTCCCTGGTGTAGCTCTACTCGCTCGGTCTGCATTCCAACTGTGATTTGGAAACAAGGTATAAACATGTTATATTAATCTATTTAATTGATAAATAGATTTAATGTTTTAGAAATCAATTATGGAGTAGATCTGTAAATAGGATTAAACGGATCTTCTTGATTCATTTAATCCGTAGCTTAAGGTAGATGTAAAAATTTTTGTTTTACTCTTTCCGCACCTTAAGCAAATAAATGGGTTTGAACCGTCAAAACCCCAACATACTTAATCAATGGGTTTGAACCGTCAAAACCCAACAGTTGGCACCAGCGCCCGACCCAGCAACCAATTCAGGAGCCTAGCCATTCCTTACCCGGTCCTTCGCTACATCCAGAGGTCTCTTGCCATCTCTATCTTTGCACGCGGCGAGACAGTTGCGCGTGTTAATGAGGGGGATCTCTAGTTGATGGACCACATGCTCCGTCGGGCAGAGGAGTTCGAGCGGCCCGATCTGATGCTCATCATGGCCCGTCACTGGCTTGAGATCTAGCGCTCGCCAAAGATAGGAGGGTTTGTTCACATTGGTACCTACGTCACTCTCATAGCTGACAGATTAGGCGTAGCTACCACGGGTCTCACTCTCTCCAGAGGCCCGATCCTCATGGATGTCAGGGCCTACTAGCAGGCCACCTTTATCAAGATCCAGCGAGGAGCTGCCAACCACAGAGACCGGTATCTTTGGCGCATGCCGGATGGGACTCAGCATCAGCTACCCCTCAGAGCACCTCTCTCTTTCGAGGATGAGCGTACTTGGCTCTTTACTGGAGCAGTACCACCATCTCCTTCTCATGCACCTCCCGTCACTGAGGATGTCGATATGACTGATGCACAGGGCACGGCTCCGCAGTTCCCTGCCTCCACCTCTCAACAGTTCCATGCTTCCACTTCTGGCGCGGGCCCCTCCTATCCACCTCCACTAGCTAACCCGACCATCCAGGATGTCTACAGCTTGGTGTATGACATGAGGCACGAGCAGAGCGCTATCCTCTATGATCTCCAGAGCAGGATTACCGCAGTTGAGGACCAGCTCCACGCCTGGTGGCTCGACCCATCGGATGACTGATCAGGTTTGTTCCCTCTTTCCCTTAGCTTTATATTTCTTTATCTTTTGGTCTTGAAGCATTGAGGACAATGCTCAGACTAAGCTTGGGGGAGATTTACCTTTACTTTTGCATTTTAGGACTTGTTTATCTTTTACTTAAGTCATATTTATCTTGCATTTGTATGTGAAAAAATTTGCGTAATTGTTAAATCAAGGGCTTTAGTGAAAAAAATATGGTTATGATTGGATTGACTTTGAGAAATTAGAACTAACCCCACAATTGGTCAAATAACTAATTAGGAAGGGATGTTTTGAGCACTTGAAAAGTTGAAAGCTTGAATTGTATCGAAAAAAACATTTTGAAACTAAACTATGCCTTTTCAATAGGGAATTGGGATTTTAAAACAAAGAAAGATTGGGATATCCATTGGTATGAATGGACCGAAATGACAATTCAATATGAAAAAATACTTCGAATCGAAGTGACATCTCAATTCTTATAGTTTTTTTAAAAACCAAAACAATCAAGTTGGTTTGCTAAATATACTTTTTATTTATTTTTTATTTTTTAAGTCAAATTAATGTTTTTTTTTATATTTCATATTTTTACTCTTTTATTTAATCCTGAAAATAAAGGAAAATAAATTGGACCGTACTATTTGATTGGGACAGAGATGAACTATTGATTTGAAATTGAATTTAAGTAACTAATGAGCATTACATGGGTTGAGATGGTTTATAAAATGTCTAATTATAGGTGCAAGATTTTAACTGGTATTACAGGGCACTATAATACATTGAAAATAAATCTAAGTATTGATTAGAACATATATATTATTGTCAACGTAGGCATAATTATGACAAAGATTGATGAGACTGTTCAGGAAAGATTAGACTACTAGTGATATCACCTGTTGCCCTACGATATCAGGTGCGAGGTTATAGGATTAGTCTGAAATTCATGATTAGGAATTAAATCGTAACTCGCTGTGCATTTTGAATATTTGATTGACTGCATTGATTGAACTGTTGCATCATATGCATAGCCTAATACAATTGAAACTGAATTACAGGTAAGTCTGTTGATTGTCATGTTGATATTGTTTATCGATTGATTGATTCTTATTGGAAATGATTGATTGAGACCACAGTGACTGAATTGATTGAATATTGAATATTGTAATCCTTGAACCTCCATATAGTGGAGAAAAATGATTAATATATCGTAAAGTCTAGCTAGCTACTAGACTTTACTCCATGACCCTTATGCGCATATGGTGAATGGCCCCAACTAAATCTAGTACTGGTTGGATAGGGGATACTAAATAAATGTAAATTGTGACTGTGAGACTAATGAACTGTGGTAACTGTCTTATCAGTGATTTTTTTTCCGATAATGATAGTATTGTGATATTGATTTCGTATTATTTCCGTTAACCAATTGTAAGGATAGTGATAACGGTATAAGCCCTGACACGACAGATACATGTTATGGTATTTTTCAGTGTTACTATACTATAAATTGTAAAGTTAAGAAACCAAACGTTACCAGACTTTATGGTTTAAAAGATTTGACCTAACCATTTATTCTGATACGATCTTTAGAGTTCTGATTTATTTATCTAATCTTTGTTTTTCATTTGGATATTGTTATTGAGCATTTGCATTCGTCATTATGAAATGAATTGTTTATTTCTCATGCGGTGATTTCATTATGAATATGGATTTCCTTCGAATCCAATAATCTGAGTGGCAATCAGCACTGAGAAATAATTTATTATTTCTCACTCGTTTCCCCTTGTGGGTTACAGGTTCATTATGCGAAGTCAGAGAAACGCCTACGTGTTATAATTGACAGCAGGGCTACCTAAAGGTATGGGATTTGGGTTTATTATATCTGACAGGGTGCATAGAATATATCTCTAGCATCATCCACTATAAAATGTCAGATAATTCATTTAAATATATTGAGATGTGATAAAAATAATGGATGTTATTGGCAATGGATAAAAAGATCCATGCCTTATAATATATATATTGAATGGTAAATAGACGCGGCAGGATCGTCGCGCCCCCGGTATTTGGGGTGTGACACTAATAAATAACGTTCTTATTTTGCTTGCTCGAACAAAGATAATTAATCGTTTCTGTTCTTTTTTTTTCTCTTAGTTAGCTCAAATCAAATTAAAGCTGATAGATTTTCTTAGTTATACTAATTAACAAATTTGTAAAGAAAACATATATTAAATTATGATTTTGAAAAACGAGTAAACACAAAAAAATCTAATAGTATGTCCAATATTTTTTCCATATAAATGGATCAACATTATTTTAAAATAATGCTAGCAATGCAATTTTTTTCCATTTTTACAAAAAAAAAAAAATCTTATAGTATGTATGTCCAACATTTTTCTCTCATTGGTTCTCATATTCTTTTATTTTATCTCTCAAATTTTTAAAAGACAATAACCATATTTCTTAAAAAATCTTATAGTATGAGTTATTACAAATCTGATAAGTTGCCAATAATGTCTAACATGAACAAAATTGGATTTCCTAAATTTAATCGGAAACTGTGTTCATCAAGGATTTCCTAAACTTCCAAACTTCATACGTACACAATGGATTTCCTAAACTTAATCAGAACTGTGTTGATCAAGGATTATGTACAGTATCACAAAATTGTTATTTCCTTTTATTTTGTCAATACATTTACTTCGTTTTTGGTTTCAAAATTCAAACCATCAATTATATATGATCATTCTGTTTTTTTTTTATTATGTTTCTTTTTCTACGATCGTAGCAGACAGGAGGTATGATCCTACTATATATAGATACACAAATGAAACAAAAGAAAGAAACATGAAATACCCCCTTTGACAAAGAGTAAAACCAATAATTAATCATATATGAAATTTGTAACATAAACTTAAATTAATAACTCCAAAATATTTAATAATAAGTTATACAAATCAGATTTCATCCAAGCAGATCTCCCAACATAGTACATGCAGATAGATAGTTCCATCCAAGACAAATGATGACTTATCGCAGAAATTGACCGATTATAAACCCAATTATCAAGAAGATGAAGATCAGTAACCCTAGTGCAATCAACCAGCCTTGAGAAGACCTATGATTTGTTGATGACTGCTGAGATACATTACCCTTTGGAATGGACGAATCATTACAAGGTGGCAATGGTAACCCGCAAAGACCTGAATTATTCTCAAAAGCATATTTGGGGAATGTAACCAAAGAACCCAATTGGGGTATGGGCCCGATTAGCAGGTTATTTGACAGATCAAATGATTGCAAGGATAAGGCCGAAAAGGATGAGGGTATGCTGCCTTCAAAAGTATTGTGTGATAAATCGAGCTTTAATAAGTGGATCATGCCACCCAATTCTTGTGGCAAACGTCCTGATAAGCGATTGTGCTTGAGATTCAATACCATTAAATTTCCTATTGCAGAAATCTCTGTTGGTATTGGTCCCTCGAGCTGGTTGTATGACAAATCAAGAAAAATTATTGAATTTGGATCCATAGTGCCAGTGACACCCAAATAAACTCTAGTGAAATTACAATACTGTGTACTTGGTAAGCGCATTAAGTCATCCATTCGGATCCCATTAAACTCCAAAATACTTCCTGCAGTATGACATTGACTATTTTCGGGGCTATATAAGGAAACATACAGTCGAGGTTCCAGTGATTTTTCCAACACAATCTTACCAGATTGTTTTGCTAAACTGGATGGAATAGACCCGTTAAGTTGGTTGCTGTTCAAATCTAAAAATACCAGGTCCTTACAATTTCCAAGCTCAGGTGGTATTGACCCAATAAAGGAATTATTTCCAAGTGATAAAGTAACAAGCTTGTCTAGCTTACCAATCCAAATTGGTATCGACCCTGTAAACCAGTTGCTTGTGAGAGAAATCCAGTTAAGGTTGGTGCAATTAACTAACCCATCAGGTATTGCACCGGTTAGGTTGTTGTAGTCCAAAAGTAAGTTTTTGAGTGACTTGAGGGATGAGAGCTCAGATGGAATCTCACCATGCAAATTATTCTGCCACATTATAAGATCCTTTAAGTTGGAGAGGGACCCTAGAGAATTAGGTATGGACCCAAAAAGAAAGTTCAAGCTCAAATCAAGTGAGACCAAGTTGGTACAGTTGCAAAGTGAATTGGGTATAGACCCAGTAAAATAGTTATCCTGTAAGTATAACACTTTCAAGCGTGATACACTGTAAGTGCACAATGGATGTGGTATTGGGCCTGAGAACCTGTTCGCACTAAGATCCAATAACTCAAGATTTGTAAGCTTTGAAATAGATTTGGATAAATTACCATTGAAGTTATTAAATGCCAACTCTAGAACCCGGAGTCTGCGCATTGCAACCATGGATAACATGGGGAATACACCAGAAAAGTTATTCATGGAGAGGCTCAGAGTGACAAGATTTGTGCATGCCTCTATGTCAGGTGGGACCATACCGGTAAAATTGTTAGATGAGAGGTTTAGATAAGTTAATTTTAGACAACCTGAGAACGTACCAGCCAGTATGGTACCAATGAATTGATTGGACGATAGGTCAAGATATTGCAAAGAGGTGCAATTGGTAATTTGTGGTATGGTGCCTTTAATGGTGTTATTGGAGAGGTCTAGATGTTTGAGTAACCAAAGCTTAGAGAATAGCCACTGGATATCTTCGTTGGTTGTGATCTTGTTGGTGGAGAGATCAAGCATCTTCAGGCGGGTAAAAACTAGAGAGGAGCGATTGAAGGCCTGGCCAATGTAGTTATTGGAGAGGTTGAGTGACTCAAGAGAATGACAGGAGGCCGCCAGAGAAACTGTATCATAGATGGACCCTCGAAGGTTGTTACTGGAGAGGTCCAGCTCTTTGAGTTGCATGGTGCAGTTTGCAAGGGATGAGATGGATCCATTGAGATTGGTAGAATGGAGAGAGAGCGATTCTAGGCTGCCAATAGAGAGGATGTGAGCTGAGATTGAATTGAAGTCTGCTCCGAGTGGCTGCCCTCGAATGGTTAGAGAGGACACGTGGCTTCCTTTACATGTTACGCCTTGAAATTCACACACTCCAAGCATATAGTTCCAGTTGGATAACAAATTAGGATTGGGGAGAGAATTCTTGAATGAAATTAGAAGATCAATATCTTTGGCCATTGCTGATAATACAAAGAAGAATAGAAGATGCGAAAGACAACACAGTGTAAGTGTAACCATTGTATGCTGCACTCTTTTTGTCATGTCTCTAATGCTGGTTGTGTTATTCTGTTCTGATTCATATCTGTTGCAACTTGCAAAGCTTCAATTTCAAGTGAAAGGGAGAGACAGAGAGAAAGAGAGAGAGAGAGAGAGAGAGAGAGAGTTTGGCAGCTGCTGCCAATATTTCAAAAGCGAGAGAGAGAGAGAGAGAGAGAGGAGAGAGAGAGAGCAAGGGAGAGAGAGAGAGTGCTATATTTTTCCATGATATAAACTGATTCTTAGTTCTGTCTTCTTCAGTGGCTCAATTCAACCGTTACCACGAACTTTGATCAATTTTCTATCTGGAAAAAGTCAAGAGTTTTGGCTAGATGTTTATTTTGTGCCCAATTGGCAGTTAAATATCAACACAAAGAATAAATAAAAGATAAAATACCAAATACCCATACTCAGTGGTTCAATCAACACTACCCTTTCTTTATTTTGTCCTGTTTTTGTTCTGAGGAGCTTGGCAAAAATTCCGATAGCTTCCAACATGACACATCTTGCAAAATGGGAGGCGACGTATAGTTTTAATTGGACAGAAATGCTACAGTTTTAACATAATTTTCTCTGGTCAAAAGATCGAGTACGCCTTCACCACTGATTCCATATCTTCTTAGGAGGACTAGGAGGTGTGGAGTAGAAAGATAGGAAACGTACGTCCACAAAAACCAAAGGAAAAAGACTCTAAGTCTTTGCAAAAAAATTTGACTAGTAGCATCAAAACGACTCTAAGTCTGCAAAATTTTGATTTTTTTAGGCACTCTACAAGTACCAAAATATAAAACAGATGAAGTGTAGAGTTGAAGTGACAGGGGCGGATCCAGGATTTTCGTCGAGGGTTTGGGGGAGGGGGGATCGGTGGGAAAAAAAAAATATCAAACTGGGTTTAGTGATAATTGAGTGCTAATTGAGTGCAGTTGGAACAGCAAATTCAAGCTCTTGATGCCAAGCAGATAAATTAGGGTTTGCAATTTTATAGATTTATCTTGATCGATAATGAATCATGTGTTTGGATAATTAATGTTTGTTTAATCTAATTTATTAATGTATTCGGAGCTGTATATGCTGTCATTATTTTCAGCAATAACTATTGACTGTAATGGACGTATACCATTTGTTACTGGAGCTGCATGCTGCATTAATTTGTCAGTATTTCTTTCGTTAAAAGTGCATTTTTTATTTGAAATTATATGTTTGTGGAGTCTCTGCATGATTCACAAAATTAATAATGAGATTGCTGCCATCCCAAGCCTGGCATCATGCAGCTATCGATCTCAGCTGAACTCAAGAGCTAGAATCGAGATTAGAAACATGAAATCAATTTGATGGATTTTGATTAAAGAACAAGAAGAAGAAAAAATATATATATATAAAAAAAAATGTTGAGAAATAGGATCTAGGATCTCAGATTAATAATCATCATAGATCTAGAAATAGAAGGTTAGGATTAAATCAAGGAAGTAAAGGGGCCTCCTTGCATATATTCAACAAATAGGTATACTGTACATAGGTACAAGGTACAAACGGTAACAAAACAGTAGCTTAGATGTTTGTAATATATATAGGAATGGAAACAGTGTAAAGAACTGATTTGAATGAAATAATTGTTTTCTCAAAATAATCTCTCATCAGAAATTGCATAAATTCAACATGGTATCAGAGCATCAGTCTCTGTGACCGAAAAAATATCTTCCAAATTCTTACCAGCAAAACTGGTATATACACAAGCAAAATCAAAACCCATAAACAGAAGTCTAGCACGTCAAAGAGATGGCTTCAGAGGGGCAGCATTCGAAAGAAGCCACCAATACCTCAAAACTCACAAACTCATTGCTCAACGGCCAAAACTATCTCTCATGGGCAAATGCCGCAAGATTATCTCTCAGTGGAAGAGAGGTTTTAGAATTCATCACAGGAGAGTCTGAAAAGCCGGTTCCAAAAAAGAAAGATGAGGCAACTGAGGCCGAAAAAAAGGCAAGAAAACAGTGGCAATCTAAGAATGACAGAGTCATGACATGGATCATGCAATCCATGGAGCCGAGTGTTTCAGAAATATTCCTTGGCCATGAAACAACTTTCTCACTGTGGGAAGGCATAAAAACGATGTATGGCCGACAAAACAACAATTCCCACATTTATCGATTAAAACTAGAAATCCAGCAAGAACAACAAGGGTCAAGGAGTAATATAGAGTACCTAGGTGCTCTTCAAAAGAAATGGCATGAACTTCGAGTTTATCGGCCACCCATACCAGATCCAATAGCCATTCAGAGAGAAGAAGAAGATAAAATCATCCAATATCTCGCGGGTCTCAATCCAAGCTATGAAGCCGTAAAATCACAACTTCTTTTAACAACTTCCCTTCCCTCCTTTGCTCAAATTACCACCATGGTGGAGCAAGAAGAAAGCCGACGGCTTGCTATGAGTGGTCCACAAGTCGGTGGCAGCGAGGGACACGAGACTCATAGCTTTGCCACAAAAAACCCCAATTTCGGAAAAAACCCTAACTTCCCAAATTACTCAAACCGGTCAAGTATCAAGGGAGATAGATGCTCTCACTGCAAAAAGGAGGGTCACCAAGCCGAAAAATGCTATTTTCTTCACCCACATCTCAGGCCGAAGTGGTGGGATTCAAAGAGGGGAGGGGGAGACGTGAAAATGGCGGACTGGAATGAAGGGAAGAAGAGAAAGAAAGGGGCTGAGTCGCGTGGGGGCTATTCTGCTCAAACTGAACCCAACCGGCCAATAAAAATGATTGGTTCAAGTGAACCAGGGTCTAACCCAGATGGCGCTGGCGGGTCAAGCGGGTCAGATCCGATGCAGCAGTTTTTTGAGCAGTTCTCTGTGTGGTTCTCCAAGAAAAATTCAAACAACACTTGTGGTATTGTCTCTAACTCAAATTATTTAAATTTGTATAATCAAATAATTATAGATAGCGGTGCCACTGACCATATGTTTGGAAATAAAGACCTTCTTACAAATTTAGACATGGCAAAAAATAATCAATTTGTATTAGTGGCCAACGGTATGAAAGCACAAATTAATGGTGTAGGAGAAATTGATATTTTTAACAAAAAAGTTCATAATGTTCTATATCTTGATACATTCCCTATAAATCTAATTTCCGTAAAAAAACTAACATATGAGTTTAATTGTGACGTAATTTTCTCATATAAAAATGTTATCTTTCAGGACCGGGAAACCGGGAGGAAGATTGGGGAATGTTTTCTTGAAAATGGACACTATCTCTTGAATTTACAAGAATTAAACGTTTGTGCTTCCGCTAAATCTATTAACCAAGACATTTGGCATAAGAGGCTTGGGCATCCTTCCAACAAGATTTTAAATAGTGCACTAGATTTTTCATTTTCAAATTGTATCAATTGTGACATATGCAAGTTGGCAAAACCAACAAAGCTTCCTTTTCTCCAATCAAATAGCAAAAGTGAAGCATTGTTTGATTTAGTTCACTCCGATGTATGGGGTCCGGCCCCAATTAACTCTTATAATGGATTCAAATATTTTGTTATATTTATTGATGATTTTTCTAGAACTACTTGGTTGTATTTATTAAAATCAAAAGATGAGGTTTTCAATTGCTTTAAAGAATTTCTATGTCTCATAGAAAATCAATTTGATGCAAAACTTAAAATTTTTAGATCGGATAATGGAACGGAATTTGTAAACAAAAATTTCACAACTTTTTTTAAAGAAAAAGGAATCATACATCAAACTACTTGCATAAACACTCCCGAGCAAAATGGAGTGTCAGAAAGAAAAAATAGACATCTATTGGAAATGACACGTGCATTACTATTTCAAAATAATGTTCCAAAAAAATTTTGGTCGGATGCCATCCTTTGCGCCACTCATTTAATAAATAGATTACCAAGCGTTATTTTACAAAATAAAAGTCCAATGGAAATCCTTTACCAACGAAAAATTAATTTTGATTATCTAAGAGTATTTGGTTGCGTATGCTTTGTAAAAATTAAAAGAAAAGATAAATTTGACTATATGTCAACCAAAACTATTTTTTTGGGATATTCCTCATTTAAAAAGGGATATAAGTGTTATGATCCTATAACAAAAAAATTATTTACGTCTAGAGACGTTATATTTTGTGAAGATAAGTCATATTTCAAAACAATGGAAATGAGTGAGACACCACATGCAAGTGACCAAATAAATTTGGAACCAACGGTACTACCTCATGTAAATGACCAATTAGTTACACAAGATAATAACCAAGAGATTGAGACAAGTGTTGTTGAAGAAACAATAGAAAATATTGAAACCAATGATAATGAGATAGAAGAAAATCAAGAAGTTAGACGGTCCTTAAGAACACCAATACCGTCCACTAGACTTAGAGACTATGAGACTTATACGGTGCAATACCCTATACAAGAATTCATATCATATAAAAATATTTCTTCTTCTTATAATGCATTTCTCACCTCCATTGAGAGAACACTAGAACCAAATAACTACCAAGAAGTCATAATTGATCCGGTATGGTGTGGTGCCATGAAGGAAGAGCTAAGAGCTCTTGAAAAAAATGGGACATGGGTAATTGTACAATTACCAAAAAACAAAAAACCCGTTGGTTGCAAATGGGTATACAAAACCAAATATAATAGTGATGGTACCATAGAACGGTACAAGGCTAGATTAGTTGCCAAAGGGTATACTCAAACATATGGAATAGATTACAATGAAACCTTTGCCCCGGTAGCTAAAATGAATACCGTTAGAATTTTATTTTCTATTGCGACGAATAACAATTGGAATTTGTACCAAATGGATGTAAAAAACGCCTTTCTTCAAGGAACACTTGAAGAAGAGGTATATATGAACCTACCACCCGGCCATAAATTGGAAAACAATTCTAATTTAGTTTGTAGGTTAAATAAATCGATTTATGGATTGAAGCAATCTCCACGGGCATGGTATTGAAAACTTAGCTCTTATTTAATTTCTTGCAAGTTTAAAATTTGTAGTGCCGATCATTCATTATTTATTAAAAATGATGGAGAAAATATAACCCTTGTACTAGTATATGTAGATGATATTATAGTTACCGGAAATAACGTAGAAGAAATTAAAAGAGTTAAAAGCCAATTAAAAGAAAATTTTGACATCAAAGACCTTGGATATTTAAAATATTTTCTAGGAATAGAGGTAGCACATTCAAAATTGGGACTCTTCATCTCCCAAAGAAAGTATACTTTAGACCTCTTAAAGGAAACCGGTAAATTAGGATGCAAACCAATCTCTACCCCAATTGATAACCGGCATAAATTAAATGATGAGGATGGTGAACCAATTAAAGACATAAACCAATTTCAAAGGCTAGTTGGAAAGCTAATTTATCTAACGGTCACCCGTCCGGATATTTCTTTTTCCGTAAGCCAAATTAGTAGATTCATGCACTCGCCAAGAACTCCACACCTAGAGGCAATAAATAGAATTTTAAGGTATTTAAAGAAAAATCCCGGCAAGGGAATTTGGATGAAAAGCAATAATTCTAATATCATATGTGGCTATTCCGATGCAGATTGGGCTGGAAGTTTTGATAGAAAATCCACTACCGGCTTTTGCACATTTGTAGGCGGAAATTTAGTCACATGGAAAAGCAAGAAACAAAACGTTGTGGCACGATCTAGCGCGGAGGCGGAATATCGTGCCATGGCGTCAACCGCATGCGAATTAACTTGGATAAAACATCTACTCAAAGAAATAGGCATTGCTTGTGATCAACCAATGAAGATGTATTGTGATAATAACTCCGCAAGACATATCGCATCGAATCCGGTATTCCACGAGCGAACCAAACATATAGAAGTGGATTGTCACTTCATTAGAGAAAAAGTTCAAGCAAAGGAAATAGAAACACCATACGTTAAGAGTGCAGATCAACTAGCGGATATCCTCACCAAAGGCTTGGACCCGAGTTCATTTGAAAAAATTTCAAGCAAGCTAGGATTGTATGATATATACATTCCAAGCTTGAGGGGGAGTGTTGAGAAATAGGATCTAGGATCTCAGATTAATAATCATCATAGATCTAGAAATAGAAGGCTAGGATTAAATCAAGGAAGTAAAGGGGCCTCCTTGCATATATTCAACAAATAGGTATACTGTACATAGGTACAAGGTACAAACGGTAACAAAACAGTAGCTTAGATGTTTGTAATATATATAGGAATGGAAACAGTGTAAAGAACTGATTTGAATGAAATAATTGTTTTCTCAAAATAATCTCTCCTCAGAAATTGCATAAATTCAACAAAAAAGAAGCGTCACTGACAGGAATGAACAAAGTCAGCCACCTTTGCTTCCGTCTAGTATTGTGTTCAGTATATCTACAACAAAATTAATATTAAAAAGTCATGCCAACAAGTACAACTCCAGCTATCAAAACTTGTAAATTTCCATTGTTTATTTAAAATCTGCATCCAAATAAAAGGTTAAAAAATATTTTTTTTCCTTGGCTTGTTAGCTGAAATATTTTTTTTTCCTCATAAAATTTCTTTTATGCAAACAATAACTACAAGTTTATTAATGTTTCAATAATTATAAAGGAGATTCAGAACAAAAATGAACAAATTAATGCTATGCTGTCCTCACAAATAAACACATAATGCAACAGAGATTGGCTTTTCAAATCTCATCAATTAAACTGGAAACACAATTTTTTTTCTGTAATTAATAAGCAGAACAGAAAAGGTAGAAAAATAAAAATAAAGTGAAAACCATACAACCTAAAATAAAATTCATTACTCCTAAAAACTTTATTTTAACAAAATAGATGTCCGCGATAGACAATTTATTATTATTTTAACAATACAAATGAAAGTTTCAAAATATAGAAAAATAATTTAAAATAATCATAGTTAACAGAACTTAATAAATTTATCTACAAAAATTTAATTAGTAAAAGTAAAACTTCCAAACACAATAAAAATAAAATAAATAATTTGAAACTGTTTGAAAAATAAAAGTAACAAATTTTTTTGAATTCCTTTATTAAATTGAAACTTGAGAATTTGAAATAATCTGAAAAAATGTTAGAAAGCAAAATTAATTTACTGAGCTACTTAGATCGCAGTTTAAAGTTTATATGATAAATTTTTTAAACCATAGCAAGAAACCTTATGTTATCCATAGCACTTAAGCCTTATATACTCTTTTATAATTGATTATACAATAATCATAATTTTTGGGTTTTGGAAAAAAAAAAAAATTTTAATTACTTGGTAAACAACAAAAGTATGAATTGTGTCTTATTCAAACTTGATATAATACTGAGCAACCTACTTATATATTGCGCTATACCTATACTTGTTAATTTGAGTTTGATGGATTTCATGTTTGTCGCATCAGTTTTAAGATCTGTACGTGTGTTAGATTTGTATGAATATTAAATTGGACACACGTAATGAGTTAATATCATGCATATGCATCGATCAACTTCAACTTTGAGACTACCTCCGTCTTTTCTTTATTTGATGTATCATATAGTTTCGTTTACTCTTTCAATCATTTCATACTTGCCTCAGGCCGGATTGAAAAATGTACATTTTTTCTAATTAACAGCTAACAAAATCTTAGTTTATGTACGGTTTAAATAATTATATATGGACTAAAATGCCCTTGTTTCAATTAGCGTATTTTTTATTTTATGTTAGAATTCATTTTTTTAAGAAGATAACGCAATCTTATTATTTTATCTCCATAGACACACCCCTTGCAATTTGTAGAGATGGATAAAGATTGTTTGTTTTTATTGTTTTTATATTTATTTCATAAGTACAATTTGTATGATTTAATTTATACAAAATGCCTTGAGAACGTTCCTACTCAGCTCACAATAAATCTTCCTAAATATTCTTTCAAATATTATTGATATCACTAGTGTTCGGTCTTCCCAAATTCTAAAAAGGATGTCGGCTCCGCTAAAGGCGGAGCTCAACTATCTCGTGAACTCCATATTTGCAATGGTAAATCCAATTATAATATATTGCTCTTTATAATTGGATGTTGTCTCTCTCCTCCCAAATTATTTAAGTCAAAAACAGAACCCTAAAAGTATATATTTATTTTTCTACTGAATAGACACTTTCAGTGAGTTGTATGTTAATACCAAACATAATTTTTCTAAGATAGGGAAAAATAAGCAAATTGTGATGAATGTTTCTTTTTCTGCGTTTTTTATATCATTAACACTTTACAGTACTTTCTTAATTGTGATTTGAACTTGGAAAAGAAAAACGAATTGAGATCGAACAAACGGGACAATAGACGATTACATTTATATTCTGTTTTGATATTGTATATTTCTTGCTCTTATATTTATTTTATTTTTTAATGTCATTAAGTTATTTGTTTAAATTATGTTATTGCAGAAACACAACCAAATTGAATTTGTCAAGTGAGGGGCTAGAAAACAAATTTATCGGAATATGATTCAGATAAAAATTTTAAGTTAAGGATTCAATCTTAATAATTATAATAATTATAATACTAGTATCATGCCCGTGCGTTGCAACGGGGACATATTATAATATTGAATAGAACATGAAGAGATTTTTTATTTGACATTCACACAAAAAAAAAATTAAATAAAAATAAAAGACAAATAAAAAGAAAGTAATCTAAATAATAAATAACAATCAAAGAAAGAACAACAAATGAAAAAAAAATCAAATATAACATAAAAAAAATCTTGAAGTGTCATTGCGATTTAATATCTAATTTTCTCCACAACTAAGACATGTTATTAACCGATTTTGAGGAGAAATGATATGTAAAGAAACAAAATTGGAAAATATATGATTAAATGATTTTCTCTACATATGTATTCTTGATGAAAATTAATTTAACAATGAAATTTCTTTACATATCATCTGTCTACACGAAGTTCTAGATATTTTTTTATTTTAAAGATATGATTGTTTCTATCAGCACAATATTTGTTATTCATCTATTCACAAAGATATAGTAGCTCTAAACAAAATTCGAAAAGATATGATTATTTCCATTTTCATTGTCAAAACTATTGAGGAAGAGAATAAATGAAACAAAGGGAATGGAGAAATAAGGAAATAATATAATTTGCAAGAATCAAAGATACTTGTAAAGAAAAATAAGGAAACATATTGCTTGAGATTTATTCAATTTTAATGTGATGAACCATGTAGTAGTTTGTGTAGCAAGTATGTTTTTAACTAAATTTAGATTTCAATACATAAAATAGATGTATTTAATCAAAAAAAGACAAATTATGTGATGAAGAGTTGATATTCAATTCGAAAATTCATCTTTCAGTCTCAGTCATTGGTGGATCAGGACAACTGCGTGCATAATATAAGAATGGAGATATTTTTATTATTCTTTGATATTTCATCTATGTTTTTCAAGAACAACAAATGTTATATATAAAAAGAAAAAATATTTTTTTACAGAAATTTATTATTTGACTTGTTTCCTATTAAAAACACTATGAGTGATTCATTTTTAATATAAAGGGTTCAAACGATATCTTTTTTATACACTTTTATCTCTGAAAATCTTTGCGTTCCTAGCTTTCCACATGTTCCAGTAAGCGCAAAGATTTTTTTTTTTCAACATAGTCGCTCTCTCTCATTTTCCTCTCTTCTGAATTTTTTCTTCCCTTGAAACTTTCAGTCTTTCACTGCAACTATATGAGTGTACCCAATTAAAAGGGGTCCGCATCAATATTCCCCACGCAGTGGACTTATCAAACATTTAGCTTTGTCCGAGCTCTATTGCAGTTGAATCTAATTAATTGATTTAGATGTTTGATTGCTACTTCAATTTAAAAGGCATACATTATGTTACTTGTTTTATCCTCCTTATTTTGTTTTACATCTAGTTTCATTGTTTAAATAATAATTTAAATTAATTTGTTGGAATAAGAGAGCAATTTAGACATACATTTTTGCCGATGACAGTAGACTCTATAGACAGAGTAAGTCTGAAGTAAACTAATTGTATAAAAAAGAAATTTAACTTGTTCTAGTGCATTTTACAAGATGATCCTAGTGTTTTACATTTTTATCTCCGCAATCAAACATACTTGCTATTTAAATTTAGGCATAATTAAATTGCTTACTCTATTTCATGTTTTACATCCTCATTTGAAACAACTTGAACCATTTAACTATTAGAAGGAACACAAACTCCTTTCTAATTTTTTTGTGGATCGGTTTCGCTCTGAAGCGTAACACCTTAGCTTAATATAATATGGAGAACAGAGAGGGGACAAGAAGGACTCCAATTCTCCAAACTATATCAACAGGTTACAACCTGAGCTCTAATACCATGTCAAAAATTAAAGATTAAAGAACACAGCACTCTCACCAACCCTCCATTTTCTTTATTTCATAATAATTTTTCTAAGTTACATACACGGTTCTTTATATAGCTTTCTAGCATGCTTGATTAGCTTGATTGCTATCAACGCATTAATTAGACAATATGGAGAAATATTACACCTTGATACCCTATCTAATCATTAAAGGAAATACAAAAGCATTCCAGGAAATACAGGAAATACAACAAAAAAAGGAAATATAATATTTGTTGATATTTAGAAGCTTTTCATGGATCAGAATTATTTTTTTCCTGATTTCGCCCTTCTGGATCCGGTGTGCCACCTATGCTACGTACAGCTTGGAATTTCAACAGTTAAATAACTCACCATGGAACTTGGTGAGCTTAAGAACACCTTATTCATACTCGATATAAGAGTAGAACTAGAGTGTTCTTAAGTCCACCAAGCACTTTTGTGAACTCAACTCTAAAACCTATTGAATTGACTTCATACGACGAATTCAAACCATTGAAATCCTTCTACATTATGAGTGATCCATCTCCATGCAAAAAAAATTAATTTTAAATTAATTTTTGTATAGAATACAGTGGTCAAAAGGCGTTCAAAAAATGAATGCATTAAAATTAATTTATAAACTTTCTAATTTTGACCACTTGACTTTATACTAAATTAATTCAAAATTTTAAAATTTTGACATGTAGATGCATCACTCACAAGGTAGAAGGAATTCAACGGTTTGAATTAGTTATTCGAAGCCAATTCAATAATTTTAGAGTTGAGTTCACAAAGAGCCTTGGTGAACTTAAGAACACCCCAGTTCTATTGAAAAATTGTTAATGCCTTTTTTTCATTAATTCCCTAAAAGAATCACAGAGATTAGAAAATGGTCTTGAGTTCACAAAGAGCCTTGGTGAACTTAAGAACACCCCAGTTCTATTGAAAAATTGTTAATGCCTTCTTTTCATTAATTACCTAAAAGAATCACAGAGATTAGAAAATGGTCTTAATTTATATGCTCTGTTTTTTTCACCACCGGATTGATCTCATAATAAGATGCACGTCAGTGCTCTGTTTCTCGCACAGAATCGTGATTTTTAATTGAAAACCATCAAGTAAGAGGTCACCACATTTTAGCCTCTGATTCGTCTCTAACGTACATAGAACGCTCCTTGCGAAAATGTGCTTTTCGGCGAATCAATCTGAGCCGTCAATCCAGATCCCCAACGTCTCAAACTAAAAAATGGTTGCTGGAATAAATTTTTTTAAAAATATAAGACAAAATAACCAGGTTGGCAAAAAAATTTGAGAAAAACTATAACAACCAAAAAGTAACTTGGATTTATTCCCTGTTATGAAGAAAATTTAAAGAATTTTTGTCTATTTTATTACTTGTTACACAGATTTTCCGGAATTAAAAAATACAAAAAAATACAAAAAGCAAATTCAGGCTGACAAAATAAGGGGAAAAAAAATTAGAACTTCCAAAATTAATTACCTACTTTTTTTTTATACTCTTTCCCTATTTTTTGCATTTTACATAAAATAAAAATAATGAAATGTAAGCACTGTGAAGCACGTCTAAACATGTGCAACCAATTCATGCCGTACCACGGTTTAACTAATTTGAATCATATCGGCATGGCACGACACGTCTCCATAACACTATCTTTCCTTTCCCTCTAACACCCTGTTTGGATGGAGAGTAGAGGAAGGAATTGGAGGTAAAGAATAGAAGGCAATGAAATGGAATAAAAAGGAATATTAACATATTTAATCTTTTTGTGTTTGAATGATTAATAAAATAAAGTAAATTTAACTTTCCTTTCCGCTTTATTTCTTGTTTGGTTCATTAAAATTTAGGAGATTAATGAGAAATTCGGTGACTGTTGTAACCTACAACTTGTAGGTTTGAGAAAAAAAATTTTGTATGAGAATTATATATGTAAGATATAGGATTGGACATTTGTGTCATTTTTTTTATAAATATTTGTAACAAAATTTATTTCCATCCATTACACTTCAATTTGGGAGGAAAACCGATTCTATAAATTATAATAACACAAAGTTAAACTCTCCACCTCCTGTAACCTTTTACCTCCGACATAATTTTATCAACCAAACACGATTCAACGGAAAAAAAAAATTTCCTTTCCATTCCCTCCCTCCCTCTACTCGCCATCCAAACAAGGTGTAAGAGTGCTAATTTTCTTTCCATGGCAGGCCTTTACCTTGGGTCCACCAACACCAGCAGGGTTGATATCTATCTAATGGCTGTAAAAAAAGAAAAGGTTGATAAGAGGAACAAGCCAGCAATGAAATAAGAGAAGGAAAATGGAGTCAGCAACTCATCGTGTTGTTAATTTAGTACAAAACACTGTCAATTAATCAGCACATGAAAGGAGCCGTTTGACTGGGTCTGGTAAAGCTTTGGGAAGGAAGAAATAGATGCACACATAAACATTGTATATAATATATCTGCTGGTAAAGCTTGAATATAGCCAAGAATCAAGTCAATGCACGAGTCCCTTCTTCAACCTTAAAATAGATACAAGTCCCTTTCTCATTATTTTTAAAGGGAGAATTTCATATATACTACTCTAAAATTGTGAAATTATGTATTTACCATCGAAATTTCTATAATTACGTATTTACTATCTAAAAATCTAATAACTCACATATTTACCCAATTAATTAATAAATGAGATTAATTAAGTTTAATGTTATATAAAGAAAGGATCGTTTAATTAGGATCATTAGGTCTTAGTCATATGGTGACTTTTGAATAAACTAATTTCAATTATGATAAAATGATCACGTAAGTCACGTTTAATCACAGCACATTTGAACACGGCGTGACTCACATGACGTGACCATTCGCATGCTGAAACCACTCCTTAATAAATATTTTGGACACGACCACATATTTTCCACTCTAGACTACAATATCACAAACCTTATCCATCAGGCACCTACATTTTTCTTATTTATTTTGATGGATAATGTAAGCTCCGGCCATTTTTATTAATACTAAAAAAAAAAAACATTTTTACCAAAATAACCAGAAAATTAGTTTTTTTTTAAATCTAACCAGACCGCCAGGATCACTGGCGGTCCAGTTCCATACCAGACCGCCAGGACCCTGGGCGGTCCAGTAGGGACCAGACCGCCAGCGTTCTGGGCGGTCTGGTTTTTTTTTTTATTTATTTTTTTTATTTTTTTTATTTTTTTTTTCTTAATATTTTCATTTGTGAAGTTTTAGTTTTTTTTGCTTAGAGTATTTGCCAAAAAATAACGTCATTTAGGGAGAACCCCTGAGCATCCGAAGCATCAGAATTAAAAAAAAAACATCGTTTAGTGCCTCAAAAATGCAGTTTAAGTTTTAGTACAACGATCGGTATTTTGTTTAGTTAAAAGCCTAAGAGATTATTCAAGAATTATCTATAAACAGCCGACACTAAAGCTAAAAAAAATTCTCAGTTATTAGTGTCGCCTATTTATAAACAGCCGACAGTAAAGCTAAAAAAATTTCATTTTAAGTCCCGCGCACCTCTTTCAAACGCACGCCTAGGGTTTAAAACATAGCATTCACTTCGCTTCACGCTTCTCTCCGATCTGATCTTCTCAAACCAAAACCAGAAGATGTGATGCAATATGGTCCTGCGCATGCTTCACGAAAAGGGGCGTAACTTTTGATCCGTCCGTCGGATCGGGCTAAAATTTTGACTGGAACTCCACAGCCCAAAACCGGATCAGAAACCAATCTATAGATTCGTTTCACCCATTTTCGGGCTCAGATTCGCGATCCGAGCCTTCCTTCATGGACTTTTGGACCTTTCTTTATAATTTTAGAGTTTTTAGGGTCTTTTATGTTTTTTTTTATGTATTTTATGTTTTTTTTATGTCTTTTATGTTTTTAGGGTTGCGTCACTTTTTGCCCATTTTATGTATTTTCTGATTTTAATTCTGATGCTTCGGATGCTCAGGGGTTCTCCCTAAATGACGTTATTTTTTGACAAATACTCTAAGCAAAAAAAACTAAAACTTCACAAATGAAAATATTAAGAAAAAAAAATCAGATCTCTCTCTTAAAAAAAAAAAAAAAAAAAAAAAAAAAAAAAAAAAAAAAAAAAAAAAAAAAAACCGGACCGCCCAGAACGCTGGCGGTCTGGTCCCTACTGGATCGCCCCGGGTCCTGGCGGTCTGGTATGGAACTGGACCGCCAGTGATCCTGGCGGTCTTGTTAGATTTAAAAAAAAACTAATTTTCTAGTTATTTTGGTAAAAATATTTTTTTTTTTGGGTATTAATAAAAAGAGGAGGGTTCAAATGCACCCAAATTTTTGTGCACCCAAATGCACCCTATCTTTCAAATTCTTTTTCTCCATTTTCAAAGTCCGAATAGTCAATCCGAACCGTTAGATGCGATCTACATATTAAGATGTGCTTGGAGACCAAATTTTACATTTTTTAAATTTTTTTTTACTATTTATTAAGCCACTTTGAAAATCGCTGATTTTACATTTTCTGGACCATTGGATCAGCGATTTTCAAAGTGGCTTAATAAATAGTAAAAAAATTCCAAAAAATGTAAAATTTGGTATCCAAGCACATCTTAATATGTAGATCGCATCTAACGGTTCGGATTGACTATTCAGACTTTGAAAACAGAGAAAAAGGATATGGTGCATTTGGGTGCACCAAAATTTAGGTGCATTTGAACCCTCCTCTAATAAAAATGGCCGTGTAAGCTCGATCAAACCTAATAAATAATTCATGGGCCAGATATGGGGCAACCTTGAAATAAGTTGCCGTTTATTTGGGCCTTAAGCCCATAACTTCGACTTTCCTATCAGGAATACACAAGTTTCTACTGCTAAGGCTCTCTGTTTTTGCCAGTTGCCACTTTTTTATTTCCTTTTTTTTTTTTGTCAATACGTACATTTTCTTCGTTTTTGGTTTCAAAATTCAAACCATCAATTATGATCATTTCGTCTTTTTTATACTCGTAGCAGACAGGAAGTATGACCCTACCATATATATATATGGATGCACAAATGAACAAAAAAAAACAGAGAGAAAAAGAATGAAAGAAACATGATACAACCCCTTTGACAAAGAATAAAACCAATTATTCATATATGAAATTTGTAATTGAAACTTAAATTAATAACTCCAAAACATTTAATGAGGTATACAAATCAGATTTCATCCAAACACATCTCCCAACATAGCACTTGCAGATAGTTCCATCCAAGACAAATGCTAACTTATCGCAGAAATTGACCAATTATAAACCCAATTATCGAGAAGATGAAGATCAGTAACCCTAGTGCAATCCACCAGCCCTGAGAAGATCTATAATTTGTTGATGACTGCTGAGGCACATCCCCTGTTGGAATGGACCAATCATTACAAGGTGGCAATGGTAACCCGCAAAGACCTGAATTATTCTCAAAAACATATTTGGGGAATGTAATCAAAGAACCCAATTCGGGTATGGGCCCGCTTAGCCGGTTATTTGACAGATCCAATGTTGTCAAGGATAATACCGAAAAGGATGAGGGTATGCTACCTTCAAAAGTATTATGCGATAAATCGAGCAATGTTAAGTGGATCAGGCCACCTAGTTCTTGTGGCAAAGGTCCTGATAAGTGATTGTGCTTTAGATTCAAGACCACTAAATTTTTCATTGCAGAAATCTCTATTGGTATTGGTCCCTCGAGCTGGTTGTATGACAAATCAAGAAAAATCATTGATGCCTTATTTGTATATCCATAATAAATGCCAGTGACAACAAAATTAACTCTAGTGAAATTACAATACTGTTTACTTGGTAAGCGCATTAAGTCGTCCATTCGGATCCCATCAAATTCCAAAATACTTCCTTCACTATGACATTGACTATTTTCGGGGTTTGCGAAGGCAACATACGGCCGAGATTCCAGTGATTTTTCCAACACAATCTTACCAGACTGTTTAGCTAAACTGGATGGAATAGACCCGTTAAGTTGGTTGGTGTTCAAATCTAAAGATAACAGGTCCTTACAATTTCCAAGCTCAGGTGGTATTGACCCAATAAAGGAATTGTTTCGAAGTGATAAAATAACAAGCTTTTCTAGCTTACCAATCCAAATTGGTATCGACCCCGTAAGCCGGTTGCTTGTGAGAGAAATCCAGTTAAGGCTGGTGCAGTTAACTAACCCATCAGGTATTGCACCGGTTAGGTTATTGTAGTCCAAAAGTAAGTTTTGGAGTGACTTGAGGGATGAGAGCTCAGCTGGTATCTCACCATGCAAATTATTTTGCCACATTATGAGATCCTTTAAGTTGGAGAGGGACCCTAGAGAATTAGGTATGGACCCGAAAAAAAAGTTCAAGCTCAAATCAAGTGAGACCAAGTTGGTACAGTTGCAAAGTGAATCGGGTATAGACCCAATAAAATAGTTATCCTGTAAGTATAACACTTTCAAGCGTGAGACACTGTAAGTGCACAATGGACGTGGTATTGGGCCTGAGAACCTGTTTGCACTAAGATCCAATAACTCAAGACTTGTAAGCTTTGAAATAGATTTGGATAAATTACCATTGAAGTTATTAAATGCCAACTCTAGAACCCGGAGTCTGGGCATTGCAACCATGGATAACATGGGGAATACACCAGAAAAATTATTCTTGGAGAGGCTCAGATTGACGAGATTCGTGCATACCTCTATGTCAGGTGGGGCCATACCGGTAAAATGGTTAGATGAGAGGTTTAGATAAGTTAATTTTAGACAACCTGAGAACGTACCAGCCGGTATGGTACCAATGAATTGATTGGAAGATAGGTCAAGATATTGCAAAGAGGTGCAATTGGTAATTTGTGGTATGGTCCCTTTAATGGTGTTATTGGAGAGGTCTAGATGTTTCAGTAACCAAAAGTTAGAGAATAGCCACTGGATATCTTGGTTGGTTGTGATCTTGTTGGTGGAGAGATCAAGCATCTTCAGGCGGGTGAAAACGGGAGAGGAGTGATTGAAGGCTTGGTCAATGTAGTTATTGGAGAGGTTGAGCGACTCAAGAGAATGACAGGAGGCCGCCAGAGAAACCGTATCATAGATAGACCCTCGAAGGTTGTTACTGGATAGGTCCAGTTCTTTGAGTTGCATGGTGCAGTTTGCAAGGGATGAGATGGATCCATTGAGATTGGTAGAATGGAGAGAGAGCGATTCTAAGCTGCCAAGAGAGAGGAGGTGAGCTGAGACTGAATTGAAGTCTGCTTCGAGTGGTTGCTCTCGAATGGTCAGAGAGGACACTTGGCTTCCTTTACATGTTACGCCTTGAAATTCACACACTCCATGCATATAGTTCCAGTTGGATAACAAATTAGGATTTGGGAGAGAATTCTTGAATGAAATTAGAAGATCAATATCTTTGGCCATTGCTGATAATACAAAGAAGAATAGAAGATGCGAAAGACAGCACAGTGTAAGTGTAACCATTGTATGTTGCACTCTTTTTGTCATGTCTCTAATGCTGGTTGTGTTATTCTGTTCTGATTCATATCTGTTGCAACTTGCAAAGCTTCAATTTCAAGTGAAAGAGAGAGACAGAGAGAAAGAGAGAGAGAGAGAGAGAGAGAGAGAGAGTTTGGCAGCTGCTGCCAATATTTCAAAAGCGAGAGAGAGAGAGAGAGAGAGAGGAGAGAGAGAGAGCAAGGGAGAGAGAGAGTGCTATATTTTTCCATGATATAAACTGATTCTTAGTTCTGTCTTCTTCAGTGGCTCAATTCAACCGTTACCACGAACTTTGATCAATTTTCTATGTGGAAAAAGTCAAGAGTTTTGGCTAGTTGTTTATTTTGTGCACAATTGGCAGTTAAATATCAACACAAAGAATAAATGAAAGATAAAATACCAAATACCAATACTCAGTGGTTCAATCAACACTATTTCTTTCTTTTGTCCTGTTTTTGTTGTGAGGAGCTTGGTAAAAATTCCGATAGCATCCAACATGACACATCTTGAAAAATGGGAGGTAACGTTAGTTTTCTTGTAGTGTCTCCTTATGGTTTTAAGTGGACAGAAATGCTACAGTTTTAACATAATTTTCTCTGGTCAAAAGATCGAGCACGCCTTCACCACTGATTCCATATCTTCTTAGGAGGACTAGGAGGTGTGGAGTAGAAAGATAGGAAACGTACGTCCACAAAAAACAAAGGAAAACGACTCTAAGTCTTTGCAAAAAAATTTGACTTGTAGGATCAAAACGACTCTAAGTCTGCAAAATTTTGATTTTTTGAGGCACTCTACAAGTACCAAAATATAAAACAGATGAAGTGTAGAGTTGAAGTGACAGGGGCGGATCCAGGATTTTCGTCGGGGGTTTGGGGGAGGGGGGATCGGTGGGAAAAAAATAAATCAAACTGGGTTTAGTGATA
This sequence comes from Carex rostrata, assembly GCF_964058835.1. Classification (NCBI taxonomy): domain Eukaryota; kingdom Viridiplantae; phylum Streptophyta; class Magnoliopsida; order Poales; family Cyperaceae; genus Carex; species Carex rostrata. Next base: position 3,388,219 of record NC_135952.1, read on the forward strand.
ATTGAGTGCTAATTGAGTGCAGTTGGAACAGCAGATTCAAAAGCTCTTGATGACTTGATGCCAAGCAGATAAATTAGGGTTTGCAATTTTATAGATTTATCTTGATCGATAATGAATCATGTGTTCCGATAATTAATGTTTGTTTAATCTGATTTATTAATGTAATTTGAGCAATATAGGCTGTCATTATTTTGAGCAATAACTATTAACTGTAATGGACGTATACCATTTGTTACTGGAGCTGCATGCTGCATTAATTTGTCAGTATTTCTTTCTTTAAAAGTGCATTTCTTATTTGGAATTATATGTTTGTGGAGTCTCTGCATGGTTCAAAAAATTAATAATGAGATTGCTGCCATCCCTAGCCTGGCATCATGCAGCTATCGATCTCAGAACTCAAGAGCTAGAATCGAGACTAGAAACATGAAATCAATTTGATGGAATGTGATTAAAGAACAAGAAGAAGAAAATATATATATATAAAAAAAAAAAAAAAAGCGCCACTGAGATCGAGCTTCTATGTGCTGACAGGAATGAAGAAGTCAGCCACCTTTGCTTCTGTCTAGTATATCTGCAGCAAAATTAATATTAGAAAGGGTAAATAAGGCCATGCCAACCAGCACAACTCCAGCTATCAAAACTTTGAAAATTTCCATTGTTTATTAAAAAATCTGCATCCAAATAAAAGGTTAATTTTTTTTTTTAATTGGCTTGTTAGCAGAAATAATTTTTTGGTCCTCATAAAATTTCTTTTATGCAAACAATAACTACAAATTTAATAATGTTTCACTAATAAAGGAGATTCAGAACAAAAATGAAGAAATTAATGCTATGCTATCCTCACAAATAAACACATAATGCAACACAGAATGGCTTTTCAAATCTCATCAATTAAACTGGAAACACATTTTTCTGTAATTAATAAGCAGAACAGAAAAGGTAGAAAAATAAAAATAAAGTGAAAACCATACAACCTAAAATAAAATTCATTACTCCTAAAAACTTTATTTTAACAAAAAAGATGTCCGATAGACAATTTATTATTATTTTAACAATACAACTAAAAGCTTCAAAATATAGAAAAATCATTTAAATTAATCATAGTTAACAAAACTTAATAAATTTGTCTACAAAAATTTGGTAAAAGTAAAACTTCAATACACAATAAAAATAAAATAAATAATTTGAAACTGTTTGAAAAATAAAAGTAACAAAAAAAATTAAATTCCATCTGAAAAAAATGTTAGATAGCAAAATCAATTTACTAAGCTACTTAATTAGATCGCATATTAAAGTTTATATGATAAATTTTTTTAGACCATAGCACGAAACCTTATGTTATCCATAGCACTTAAACTTTACTCTTTTATAATTGCTTATATAATAATCATAATTTTTGGGTTTTTCAAAAAAAAAAAAAAATTTAATTACTTGGTAAACAACAAATTAAAGTATAAATTGTGTCTTATTCAAACTTGATAATACTGAGCAACCTACTTATATATTGCGCTATCTATACTTGTTAATTTGTTGATTTGAGTTTGATGGATTTCATGCATGTTTGTCTCATCAGTTTTAAGATCTGTATGTGTGTTAGATTTGTACGAATAATAAATTGGACACACATAATGAGTTAATATCCATCAACTTCAACTTTGAGACTACCTCCATCTTTTCTTTGATGTATCATATATTTTGGTTTATTCTTTCAATCATTTCATACTTGCCTCAGGATTGAAAAATGTACAATTTTTCTAATTAACAGCTAACAAAATCTTAGTTTATGTATGGTTTAAATAATTATGGACTAAAATGCCCTTGTTTCAATTAGCGTATTTTTTTTCTTTTATGTTAGAATTCATTTTTTTAACAAGATAATGCAATCTTATTATTTTATGTCCATAGACACACCCCTTGCAATTTGTAGACACGGATAAAGATTGTATACTTTTATTGTTTTTATTTTTATTTCATAAGTACAATTTACATGATTTATACAAAATGCCTTTAGAACTTTCGTACACAGCTCACAATAAATCTTCCTAAATATTCTATCAAATTTCTTGATATCACAGTGTTTAGTCTTCCCAAATTCTGAAAGGGATTTCACGAGATAGTTGAGCTGTGCCTTCAGATAAAAAATTTTAAGTTAAGGATTCAATCTTAATAATTATAATATATTTTTATTATTCTCTCATATTTCATCAATGTTTTTCAAGAACAACAAATGATATATATAAAAAGAAAATTATTTTTTTACCGATATTTATTATTAGACTTGTTTCCTATTTAAAACACTATGAGTGATTCATTTTTAATATAAAGGGTTCAAACGATATTTTAATCAAGATTAACATGCTACAAGTTTCATATATGTGCATATATGAGTACCTATCACAACAAACTTCATTAGTCATCTATTTTGCATTGCTTCTCTCCAAAGCTGTTTTTTAAATGAAGAAGTTTGAATTTTTAGTTCAGGATAGAAGTTAAAAGCTGTTTTTTCATGTGGGTTTTCTTTTTCTTGGGTGCACATAAGTACATTGGCTGCTATTTTTGTTTCATAATGGAAAAAGTGTTATAATTTGAGATTTACAGTAGCTAGTTCAGAACAACATGGAATACACTTTTGGTTTGATATTCTTATTATTAGCAATCTCAAAATTTTAATGAACTACAGTTGATTATATATGTTACAATTAATTATTATATAGGCAAACAACTTGATGCATATATTGTCTAAAATAGATGTTATATTTCTTATCTAATCCAAATCGCTTGATTGATGATGAACGACTGAGATTAAATTTTTTAAATCCATTCTATATCCTTATTTTTTTCAACACAGTCGCTCTCTCTCATTTTCTGCTCTTCTGATTTTTCTCTTCCCTTGAAACGTTCAGTCTTTCACTGCAACTATATGAGTGTACTCAATTAAAAGGTGTCCGCATCATTCCCCACGCAGTGGACTTATCAAACATTTAGCTTGTCTGAGCTCTATTGCAAGTTGAATCTAGTTAATTTTTTAGATGTTTGATTGCTACTTCAATTTAAAAGGCATACATTATGTTACTTGTTTTACCTTATTTTGTTTTACATCTAGTTTCACTGTTTAAGTAATGATTTAAATTAATTTGTTTGAATAAGAGAACAATTTAGAAATAAAGTTTGCCGATGACAGCGGACTCTATAGACAGAGTAAGTCTGAAGTAAACTAATAGTATAAAAAAGAAATTTAACTTGTTCCAGTGCATTTTACAAGATGATCCTACTGTTTTACATTTTTATCTCCATAATCAAACATAGTTGCTATTTAAATTTAAGGAGAATAGTAAAAGATAGAAAAGTAAATCTATATCTATGACAATTCTACATGAATGTAGTCAAGTCAATCAAGACTTGACCTGGACCCATTTTTTTTAGCATTAAGAATATTTGTATTTGTCACATCAAAATTTGAAAAATTTACCAAAAGAACATTGACTTCAGCGTATAATTAATTACCTTTACTAATAAACGATTTAAGAAAATTCAAAGTCTCCCCAACAAGTAGGTACGGTATCTTAGTAGTTAGTTCCTAGTTTTAAAGGTAAAGCCCATCCCATCTCCGAAAAAGTACATCAAAATTGAGGGAAAAAAGAATCATAATCTCAGGTATAGTATTTGTTTCAGTCCCAGTTCAATTTTACCTAACCTCTGCAAATTTAATCTCAAACAATCTAGGAACTAGTGTATTTGATACCTTGATATACTTTGCCATTTGTTATCTCCAAACCAACTAAATATCTACTACAAAATGGAGAACTTTGATGGTAGTTTTATCCCTGGGTTTAATCATACTTATATTTGCAAATCATTTCTATATCAGTGCATGGCAAATGGCAATTTGTGGCCTGCCTTATCCGTGGTATCATACAATGAACTACAGTTGATTATCTTACAATTAATTATTATATAGGCAAACAACTTGATGCATATATTGTCTAAAATAGATGTTATATATCTTTCTTATCTAATCCAAATAACTTGATTGATGATGAACGACTGAGATTAAAATCCCTTCTATATCCTTATTTTTTTCAAAACAGTCGCTCTCTCTCATTTTCCCCTCTTATGATTTTTCTCTTTCCTTGAAACTTTTAGTCTTTCACGGCAACTATATGAGTGTACCCAATTAAAAGGTGTCCGCATCATTCCCCACACAGTGGACTTATCAAACATTGAGCTTTGTCTGAGCTCTATTGCAGTTGATTCTAGTTAATTGATTTAGATATTTGATTGCTACTTCAATTTAAAAGGCATACATTATGTTATTTGTTTTATCTTCCTTATTTTGTTTTACATCTAGTTTCACTGTTTAAATAATGATTTAAATTAATTTGTTTGAATAAGAGAGCAATTTAGAAATACATTTTTTTGCCGATGACAGTGAACTCTATAGACAGAGCAAGTCTAAAGTAAACTAATTGTATAAAAAAGAAATTTAACTTATTCCAGTGCATTTTACAAGATAATCCTACTGTTTTACATTTTTATCTCCGCAATCAAACATAGTTGCTATTTAAATTTAAGGAGAATTAAATTGCTTACTCTATTTCATGTTTTACATCCTCATTTGAAACAGCTTCAATCATGGTATAATTATTTCGTCCGAAAAGTAAATCTATATCTATGACAATTCTACATGAATGTAGTCAAGTAAATCAAGAAGAAATTGAATAGAGAGCAAAATAACTTGACCTGGACCCATTTTTTTTAGCATTAAGAATATTTATATTTGTCACATCAAAATTTGAAAAATTTACCAAATCAAAATTTGAAAAGTAGGCTCCAAATTTACCAAGCCAAGCGGTTAAGAAATGATAAAAAAACGAATGCATTAAAATTAACTTAAAAAACATTCCACATTTGATCACTTGACTTGATATTAAATAAATTCAAAAAATTATAAATCTTGCATGGAAATTAACACACTACCTATGAAGTAGATCGCTTTTGAACGTAGTTTGAAGACGATTCAATGTGAAAATTTTAATGATTATCTTACAATTAATTATTAGGCAAACAACTTGATGCATATATTGTCTAAAATAGAGGTTATCTTTCTTATCTAATCCAAATCGCTTGATTGATGATGAACGACTGAGATTAAAATCCCTTCTATATCTTTATTCTTTTCAACACAGTCGCTTTCTCTCATTTTCCCCTCTTCTGATTTTTCTCTTCTCTTGGAACTTTCATATGAGTCTACCCAATTAAAAGGTGTCCGCATCATTCGCCACACAGTGGACTTATCAAACATAGGTAACAATTAATAATAATAATAAGTTAATAACAATTAATAAAAAGTTATTATTAGTATTATTAGTATTATTATTATAAATAAAAATAAAAATAATTATATAAAACTACTAAGAGTACTCAAACAAGATAAAAAATATTGAAAAATATTTGTATCACACTCAAACTCTTACGTTCAAATCCTAATTGAACTTGCAATATTGAAAGACCGATCCATTAGGTTGGTCTTGTTTGGGTAATAGGGAGGCCCGTCAATTAATTTGGGCTATTAAAGCTTGAATTGGGCCATCAATCAGGCTAAGTGTGACACAGGTTGGCAAAAAAAAAGTGAGAAAAACTATAACAACCAAAAAGTAGCTTGGATTTATTCCCTGTTATGAAGAAAATTTGAAGAATTTTTGTCTATCCTATTACTTGTTACACAGATTTTCCAGAATTAAAAAAAAATGCAGAAAGCAAATTCAGGCTGACAAAATAAGGGGAAAAAAATTTAACCTGAATTAATTACCTTTTTTTTTTTATACTGTTTCCCTATTTTTTGCATTTTACATAAAATAAAAATAATCAAGTGTAAGCTTTGTGAAGCACGTCTAAACACGTTCAACCAATTCATGCCATGTCACGGTTTAACTAATTAACTTGAATCATATCGGCATGGCACGACACGTCTCCACAACACTATATATCTTTCCTTTCCCTCTAAGAGTGCTAATTTTCTTTACATGGCAGGCCTTTGACCTTGGGTCCACCAGCAGGGTTGATATCTCTCTAATTAATGGTTGTAAAAAAAAAGGTTGAAAAGAGGAACAAGGCAGCAATGAAAAAAAAGAGAAGGAAAATGGAGTCAGCAACTCATCGTGTTGTTAATTTAGCTCAAAACGCTGTCAATTAATCAGCACATGAAAGGAGCCATTTAATTGACTGGGTCTGGTAAAGCTTAGGGAACGAAGAAATAGATGCACACATAAACATTGTATATATTATATCTGCTGGTAAAGCTTGAATATAGCCAATTAAGAATCAAGTCAATGCATGAGTCCCTTCTTCAACCTTAAAATAGATACAAGTCCCTTTCTCATAAACATTGTATATATTATCTTCTGGTAGAGCTTGAATATAGCCAAGAATCAAGTCAATGCATGAGTCCCTTTCTCATTATTTTTAAATTTGCTGACCTGTTGTCACTCAGCTGGCCATTTCTTAAGATACCCTAAAAATTTATTAAATAACAAACGATTTTTGAATTGGTCAAATTGACTTACATCATATCTAAACAATAAACAACACAATTAGAATTTTAACTTTCAAGTAAACTAAAGATATTATATAATTAACCACATTTTATTGAAACCAGTCCGCTCACCATCGTCATTGATTCATTTTATTGTAATAAAGAACAGGGGCGGAAGGTTATTACCTAAAGGTGGATGAGTGAACCTCAACAATTTCAAATTTTATAAGAACTTCCTAGGAAAATTACTAAATTTTTTTATTTTATATATCGCATGCAGCCTCCCCTGTGATATTGCAGAAAATTTTAGAGGGTTTATAAATAACTTCATTTGCTTTGATATGGTTTTCCAACTTATCCGATCACGTGGCTGACTAAATAAAAACATCTCACTTGAAAACTTGGAAAGTTGTTTAATATAGAAATGTACAAAATAAAATAGAAAAAGGACAACGGGCACATCACGGTTACCGAAAAAAGACTATGCACAAGTTTTGGTTATTAGGTTAATTAATTTGATGTAAAAGTTCGTATTATTTATGAACTTTGGAATACCTAATTTTGATGGAGTAGTTTACACAACTAAAGCCTTGTACCATAATTATAATACATTTTATTTGGATCTTTCTATGACGAAGGCCTTCATCTTTGAACATTTTTGAATGTTTGTAGTTAAACCCAACACTTCCCAAATTTCTATTGAGAAATTGTTAACGACTTCTTTCATTAATCCCTTAAAAAAATTACAGAGATGAGAAGATGGTCGCAATTTGTATGCTCTGTTTTTTTGCACCCCCTGATTGATCTCATAAAAAGATGCATGTCAGTGCTCTGTTTCTAGCATTGAATTGTGATTTTTAATTGAAAACCATCAAGTAAGAGGTCACCACATTTTAGACTCTGATTCGTCTCTAAGATAAATCGCTTCTTGCAAAAATGTGTTTTCCGGTGAATCAATCTGAGCTGTCAATCCAGATCCCCAACGTCTCAAACTAAAAAATGGTTGCTGGAATCAATCTGACACCTCGAAGTGCTTTAAATTGCTGGAATAAATTCAAAAAAATATAAGACAAAATAACCAAGTTGGCAAAAAAATGTGTGAAAAACAATAACAACCAAAAAGTAACTTGGATTTATTCCCTGTTATGAAGAAATTTTAAAGAATTTTTGTCTATTTAATTACTTGTTACACAGATTTTCCGGAAATAATAAAAAATAATACAGAAAACAAATTCAGATTGAAAAAATAAAGGGAAAAAAATAGAACTTCCAAAAAATGTAACCTGAATTAATTACCTATTTTTTTTATATACTCTTTCCCTATTTTTTGCATTTTACATAAAATAAAAATGGTCAAGTGTAAGCACTGTGAAGCACGTCTAAACACGTGCAACTAATTCCGGTGTAACTAATTTGAATCATATCGGCATGGCACGACACGTCTCCATAACACTATCTTTCCTTTCCCTCTAAGAGTGCTAATTTTCTTTCCATGGCAGGCCTTTACGTTGGGTCCACCAGCAGGGTTGATATCTATCTAATGGCTGTAAAAAAAAAGGTTGAAAAGAGGAACATGAACAAAATTGAACTATAATGAATCTTCCAAACTTACTAAGTTGCATACACAATGAATTTCCTAAACTTAATCTGAACAAAATTTAACCCATATGCTTGGGTTAGAGTTTCTAAATGACTAGGATTGATTGTTTTGTTGTCTGCTGATGTTAGGCGTTTTTGTTGTTGGCTGCTGTTTGTTTTTTATGTTTCAGTTCTACTCTTTGGGCGTTTGTTTGCCTAGGGTTGTTCCTATGGACGAGCTTTTTTGGTTTTTTGTTTGTTTGTTTTTTGATACAAACTGTATGAGTTTCCTTCTCCAATTATTTGGAGATTGGAAAACAAACAATTTTATGGTTTCTAATGAAATCGGTGGGTAACCACTTTTTCAAAAAAAAAAAAGGACTATGTACAGGGTCACAAAATTGTTATTTTCTTTTATTTTTGGCAATACATTTTCTTCGTTTTTGGTTTCAAAATTGAAACCATCAATTATGATCATTCCATTTTTTTCATTATGTTTCTTTTACTTGTAGCAGACAGGAGGAGGTATGATCCTACTATATGAATGCACAAATGAACAAAAAAGAAGACAAAAGGAAAGAAAGAAACATGATATAACCCCTTTGACAAAGAACAAAAAGAATAAAACCAATTATTCATATATGAAATTTGTAACTGAAACTTAAAAGTAATAACTCCAAAACATTTAATGAGTTGTACAAATCAGATTTCATCAAAGCATATCTCCCAACATAGTACTTGCAGATAGATCCATCCAAGACAAATGCTGACTTATCGCAGAAATTGACCGATTATGAACCCAATTATCAAGAAGATGAAGATTAGTAACCCTAGTGCAATCCACCAGCCCAGAGAAGACTCATGATTTGTTGATGACTGTTGAGGCACATCCCCTTTTGGAATGGACGAATTATTACAAGGTGGCAATGGTAACCCGCAAAGACCTGAATTATTTTCAAAAACATATTTCGGGAATGTAACCAAAGAACCCAATTGAGGTATGGGCCCCCTTAGCAGGTTATTTGACAGATCCAATATTTGCACGGATAAGTCCGAAAAGGATGAGGGTATGCTGCCTTCAAAAGTATTATGCGATAAATCGAGCGATAATAAGTGGATCATGCCACCCCATTCTTGTGGCAAAGGTCCTGATAAGCGATTGTGCTTGAGATTCAATACCATTAAATTTCCTATTGCAGAAATCTCTATTGGTATTGTTCCCTCGAGCTGGTTGTATGACAAATCAAGAAAAATTATCGATATGTTATTATTTGTATATCCATCAATATTGCCATAGACACCCTTACCCAAATAAACTCTAGTGAAATTACAATACTGTGTACTTGGTAAGCGCATTAAGTCGTATATCCGAATCCCATCAAATTCCAAAACACTTCCTTCACTATGACATTGACTATTTTCGGGGTTGTCGAAGGAAACAAACGATCGAGATTGCTGTAATTCTTTCAAAACAATCTTACCAGACTGCTTTGCTAAACTGGATGGAATAGACCCGTTAAGTTGGTTGGTGTTCAAATCTAAAGATATCAGGTCCTTACAATTTCCAAGCTCAAGTGGTATTGACCCAGTAAAGGAATTATTTCCAAGTGATAAAATAACAAGCTTTTCTAGCTTACCAATCCAAATTGGTATCGACCCCGTAAGCCGGTTGCTTGTGAGAGAAATCCAGTTAAGACTGGTGCAGTTAACTAACCCATCAGGTATTGCACCGGTTAGATTGTTGTAGTCCAAAAGTAAGTTTTTGAGTGACTTGAGGGATGAGAGCTCAGCTGGTATCTCACCATGCAAATTATTCTGCCACATTATAAGATCCTTTAAGTTGGAGAGGGACCCTAGAGAATTAGGTATGGACCCAAAAAGAAAGTTTAAGCTCAAATCAAGTGAGACCAAGTTGGTACAGTTGCAAAGTGAATGGGGTATAGACCCAGTAAAATAGTTATCCTGTAAGTATAACACTTTCAAGTGCGATACACTGTAAGTGCACAATGGACGTGGTATTGGGCCTGAGAACCTATTCGCACTAAGATCCAATGACTCAAGGCTTGTAAGCTTTGAAATAGATTTGGATAAATTACCATTGAAGTTATTAAATGCCAACTCTAGAACCCGGAGTCTCGGCGTTGCAACCATGGATAACATAGGGAATACACCAGAAAAATTATTCTTGGAGAGGCTCAAATTGATGAGATTCGTGCATGCCTCTATGTCAGGTGGGGCCATACCGGTAAAATGGTTAGATGAGAGGTTTAGATAAGTTAATTTTAGACAACCTGAGAATGTACCAGCAGGTATGGTACCAATGAGTTGATTGGAAGATAGGTCAAGATATTGCAAAGAGGTGCAATTGGTAATTTTTGGTATGGTGCCTTTAATGGAGTTATTGGAGAGGTCTAGATGTTTGGGTAACCAAAGTTTAGAGTCGAATAGCCACTGGATATCTTCGTTGGTTGTGATCTTGTTGGTGGAGAGATCAAGCATCTTCAGGTGGGCAAAAACTGGAGAGGAGCGATTGAAGGCCTGGCCAATGTAGTTATTGGAGAGGTTGAGCGACTCAAGAGAATGACAGGAGGCCGCCAGAGAAGCTGTATCATAGATGGACCCTCGAAGGTTGTTACTGGAGAGGCCCAATAAACTTGGAATATAAAATATCAAATACCCATACTCTTTCTTTCTTTTTTCCCGTTTTTATTGTGAGGAGCTTGGTAAAAATTCCGATAGCATCCAAACCAACATCACACATCTTGCAAAATGGAGGGTGACGTTGGTTTTCTTTGTAGTGTCTCCTTGTGGTTAAGTTTTAAGTGGACAGAAATGCTACAGTTTTAACATAATTTTCTCTGGTCAAAAGAGCACGCCTTCACAACTGATTCCATATCTTCTTAGGAGGAGTCGACTAGGGTGTGAGGAGTACAAACATAGGAAGCGTACGTCCACCAAAAACAAAGAAAAATATAATATGAATGGAAGTTCAAAAGTCCAAAACGACTAAGTCTTTGCAAGATTTTGATTTTTTTTAAGGCACTCTAAAAGTACCAAAATATAAAACAGATCGAGTGTAGAGTAGAGTTGAACCGACAGAAGCGGATCCAGCACTTTTGTCAGAATATATGAAGTCAATTCCATAGATTTTAAAGTAAAGTTCACAGAGTGCTTGGTGAACTTAAGAATACTCTAGTTCTACTTTTATATATATTAAGTATGAGCAAGTAGGGGTGTAAATGGTCGGATACGGATCGGATAGTGGTCTTACCATATTCGTATCCATTATAATTTTTCAGATACGGATACGGATCAGATATTAAATGTCATGGATACAGATCGGATACAGATATTTTTCATAATTAGCCTGTAAGTTACGTAAGTTACAAAACATCTATTATATTATTAAAATATTATTCACTAATTATGTCATAATGTTATATTGTTCATCATAATATATATCTATATGCAATTTACTTAATTTGCATCTACTTTGCGTTCTAATTTTTTTAATTTCGTTTGTGCTAGTGGTGTAATTAAATAAACATTTCTTTTAAATTCATGGTTTTTACAACTGTACATTGCTCAAAATTGGTTGGTCCATATTTACATTTTTTTTTTTTTTGCTAAATATATAACATCATTGATGGACACCTTTGTTATCGTGATCTCGATCTTATATGGAGTTCTATAATTAGGAAATAAAAGAACTTGTATTCATCAAAAGGAAAAACAAACCTTTATCATATTTCACAAATTTTAATTTGTTGAATAGTGAGGTAACACTAATAATATTTATCTATTTTTTCTTTGTTATTGCTTTTTAGTATTTATTTTGCTAAGAAATTTGGTGTTTGGGATTAAAATTAATATAATTGTTTTCAGCATAGATAATGTAAAGAGGGAGGATACAACGTACCGCCTTCTTTTAATTTCTCATTTTGTCTTATTTTGTCTTTTTGTTTTCTGATATGAATTATTATTCTTTGTTTGTGTTAGTTATAATCCAGAAATTATATTTTTATATTTTTACACGGATGATGTGGCGTGGTGTTACTGTGATGTGGACCCCTATCGAATCTATCACCATCACCATAGCGACCAAAATTTTAAAATATCCTATAGGTATTTCAATTTTCTCCATATTTCGCCTTAATTTTCTCATTTTTAATTTGTGGTTATTTAATTTGGTTGCAATGCTCCTTTAAATGGCTTATATGCATTTTATATATATATATATATAGGAGGTGCTGCAGGCGTAGGCATGATGGCTTTCGGATATCACCTTGGTTGCAAAACAACTGAAGAGCAGTTTTTGAAGGAGAAATTAAAGGAGAAGCTGTAAAAGGATAGACGTACTGGAGGTAGCAATTAATAATTAAAGAGCCCAGAGGAATATTATTTTTTTTCTTGTGATTTTGTTTGGCTCATATAGAAGATGTACTTTTATTTCTCATGGCTACATATATGGGTTATGTTGCTATTTCAAATAGTGTTGTCTGACGGACATGGTACCATCAAAGGGATTAATTGAGAATAATTAAGAATAATTAGTCATATTCGGGGATAATCATATGATAATCGGAAAAATCAATAACGGTTTGGTCATCGCCAATGACTAATCGGTCAATTAATCGATCTAAACGAATGTTTTTCAAATACCTTTGTTAATAAGTTTCATTTTTAATCAGTATATTATAAGGGATCTAATTTTTCTGCATGAACAATAATCATGTTATTCCTACTTTTCTAAATCCAAGTTATCGAACTGTTTTGAGATATGTGCACAAAATAGTTCTCGGAAAAAAAGGTCTGGGATTCGTTCTCGAAAAAAATTGAATGATTGGATTTGAAACAACAGAGATAACATGATTACTAACTTACTATTCACGAAAAGAGAATAACATATTTGAATCCTATTATAAGAACTAAGAAGTATTGATTGACCCGGGGTTAAGCTGCAACTTTCTATTTTTAGCATTTTTAGACACCCAATATTTTATTATACGACTTTCTTTTTGTTTTCCTGAAGATTTTAATTAATAAGTGATCTAATAATTTTGAAACAATTTTTTTAGTAAAATTAGAAGTTACGTCATCTGACTATTTAATATACTAGAAAAACTTTTACAACATTTTTGGATGAAACAAAATTTTAATAAATACATTTCTTCACACGCTAAGACCAAAAAAATATATATATGTTTGACAAGTAAATAGTAAAATTAAATACATTACAGACTTTTGAAAAAAAAATATTTGTAAACGCTGCTTCAGTATAAAATGAACATCACAATAGTAAAATTATGCATTGTGATTTTCTGCGACCCATCTTCATGTAGCTTTTTGTGCAGAAGATGAAAAATATAATTTTTCATGTAAACATCACAAAAGGTTAGACAGTGCGCGCCATGTACTTTGTGAAAAGAAGTCTGTAAACTTTCAAAATTGTAGAATTTTATTTATATAAATTGATTAGATACTTGAACGCTTATATTTTTTTATTACGAATATCTAATTGAGTTAATTTGTTTCATAAAATTTACGAGCATGTACAACAAGTCTAGTATTTAATAATATGAGGAGAGATTGATGACTTATAATATTTGTAAGTTATAATATCTTATAATAAATTAATTTTGCAATTTAAAAGATTCAAACTGTCGATTCAAAACCGTTCAATTTGATATCTATATTAAAATGTGCTTAGAGATAAAATTTTACATTTTATTGATTTTATTTACTATTTATAAGTATTTTACAAAATTATTGTTTTTTATGGTCCATAATTGTCTAAAAACCACTATTTTGTAAAATACTTAATAAATAGTAAAAAATATATAAAATATATAAATTTTATCTCCAAGCATATTTTAATATAGATATCATGTTGAATAGTTTGAATCGACTGTTTAGACTTTTAAAACATTAAAACTAAATTATTGTAAGATACTATAACTTACAAATGTTGTAAGTGGATCCCTCCTCATTGAATATATATTTTAGCTTAATTTGCCACCTTGTTGTTTACTAAATACTTTAATCATATTAATACTCGTAAATTGGAGTATTTAATTTATAGATTTCATTAAAAAAATTATATGTAGATTATTTTTTTTTTAAAAAGTTTCAATTTAAAGTTAGAAATTAATGAATGCATGCTCTTTGGAACAAAAAATTTATTATTTATTTATGGATACAAATATGATTGTTTTATCAAATAGTCTTCAGAGAGAAAATTAGATGATAATATTTTTAATTTGTGAATTGTACCATATAGCTTAATTATTTTTTTCAACTATTCTAAACTCTGTTAAAAGATTTCACTAAATTAGTTTAGCAAACAATTAAAGTTGCACTCTATCATTCCATTCCTATTATGCTATTCATATATTTTTTATTTATTTAATGAATATATCATAAAGCGGCTGAGTGCAAGTTAACTAGGCCCCATTTTTTACCTCAAAAAATGGTTATTGTCGTTGAGAAGTGACAGCGAAAATCTCTATAAAATGAACAGAGCAGCATGAATTTTTTTTATAAACTATAAATAATTTTTTTTAATGAAACTAACATTATTTTTTTTAAACAAAAATTATAAGAACTGAAATGTTATTTTGGTCCGAACTTTTTTTTTCAGACCGAAATGGCTCTGAGTTATTTTCACAAGTTTTACAACATTTTTTTTTTCAAAATCTGTGAAAACGGCTTGGACCAGAATGACAATTCGGTCTGAAAAAAATACTTTGAATCAAAGTGACATCTCAATTCTTATGGTTTTTCTAACAACCAAAACAATCAAGTTGGTTTCCTAAAATATATTTTTTATTTTTTTAAGTCAAATTAATGTTTTTTTATATTTCTTATTTTTACTCTTTTATTTAATCCTGTTTTTAAGTCATTATAAAAAATATGGATTTTGTGGATAATTAAGAAAAATCTTTACAAAGACTAATAAATAACGTTCTTATTTTGTCTGCTCGAACAAAGAATTATTCGTTTCTGTTTTTTTTTTTCTCTTAGTTAGCTCAAATCAAATTAAAGGTGATAGGTTTTCTTAGTTATACTAATTCGCAAATTTGTAAAGAAAATATATATTACATTATGATTTTAAAAAACGAGAAATAAAAAAAAAATTATAGTATGTCCAATATTTTTTCCACATAATTGGAGCAACATTAAAATAATGCTAGCAATGCAATTTTTTCAATTTTTACAATAAAAAAAAATTCTTATAGTATGTCCAACATTTTTTTTTCCCTCATTGGTTCTCCTATTCTTTTATTTTTATCTCTCAAATTTTTAAAGGACTAACCATATTTCTTAAAAAAATCTTATAGTATGAGTTATTACAAATCTGATTAGTTGCCAATAATATGTCTAACATGAACAAAATTGTACTATAATGAATCTTCCAAACTTGCTAAGTTGCATACACAATGAATTTCCAAAACTTAATCTGAACTGTCGATCAAGGACTATGTAGTGTCACAAATTTGTTATTTCCTTTTATTTTGTCAATACATTTACTTCGTTTTTTGCTTCAAAATTCAACCATCAATTATGATCATTCCATTTTTTTTTCATTATGTTTCTTTTTCTACTTGTAGCAGTCAGGAGGTAAGATCCTACTACATAGATGCACAAATGAACAAAAAAAAAAGACAAAAAGAAAAAAAAAAAAATTTAAAAATGAAATTTGTAACTAACTCCAAAACATTTAATAAGTTATACAAATCAGATTTCATCCAAACATATCGATCTCCCAACATAGTACTTTGCACATATATAGTTCCATCCAAGACAAATCCAAATTTACCACAGAAACTGACCGATTATAAACCCAATTATCGAGAAGATGAAGATCAGTAACCCTAGTGCAATCCACCAACCCTGAGAAGACTCATGATTTGTTGATGATTGCTGAGGCACATCCCCTTTTGGAATGGATGAATGATTACAAGGTGGCAATGGTAACCCGCAAAGACCTGAATTATTCTCAAAAACATATATGGGGAATGTAATCAAAGAACCCAATTCGGGTATGGGCCCGCTTAGTAGGTTATTTGACAGATCCAATATTGGCATAGATAAGACCGAAAAGGATGAGGGTATGCTGCCTTCAAAAGTATTATGCGATAAATCGAGCAATAATAAGTGGATCAGGCCACCTAATTCTTGTGGCAAAGGTCCTGATAAGCGATTGTGCTTGAGATTCAATACATCTAAATATCTCATTGCAGAAATCTCTATTGGTATTGGTCCCTCGAGCTGGTTGTATGACAAATCAAGAAAAATCATTGATATGTTATTTCTATATCCATTACTACTAATGTCACTGACACCAAAATAAAATCTAGTGAAATTACAATACTGTGTTGTTGGTAAGCGCATTATGTCGTCACTTCCGATCCCATCAAATTCCAAAACACTTCCTGCACTATGACATTGACTATTTTCGGGATTTGCAAAGGAAACTTGCCGTCGTGGTTCCCGTGATTTTGCGAACACAATCTTACCAGATTGTTTTGCTAAATTGGATGGAATAGACCCGTTAAGTTGGTTGGTGTTCAAATCTAAAAATACTAGGTCCTTACAATTTCCAAGCTCAGGTGGTATTGACCCAACAAAGGAATTATTTCCAAGTGATAAAGTAACAAGCTTTTCTAGCTTACCAATCCAAATTGGTATCGACCCCGTAAGCCGGTTGCTTGTGAGAGAAATCCAGTCAAGACTAGTGCAGTTAACTAACTCATCAGGTATTGCACCGGTTAGGTTGTTGTAGTCCAAAAGTAAGTTTTTGAGTGACTTGAGGGATGAGAGCTCAGCTGGTATCTCACCATGCAAATTATTCTGCCACATTATAAGATCCTTTAAGTTGGAGAGGGACCCTAGAGATTTAGGTATGGACCCGAAAAGCAAGTTCAAGCTCAAATCAAGCGAGACCAAGTTAGTACAGTTGCAAAGTGAATCGGGTATAGACCCAGTAAAATAGTTATCCTGTAAGTATAACACTTTCAACCGCGATACACTGTAAGTGCACAATGGACGTGGAATTGGGCCTGAGAACCTGTTCGCACTAAGATCCAATAACTCAAGACTTGTAAGTTTTGAAACAGATTTGGATAAATTACCATTGAAATTATTAAATCCCAACTCTAGAACCTGGAGTCTGGGCATTGCAACCATGGATAACATGGGGAATACACCGGAAAAATTATTCTTGGAGAGGCTCAGAGTGACGAGATTCTTGCATGCCTCTATGTCACGTGGGACCATACCGATAAAATGGTTAGATGAGAGGTTTAGATAAGTTAATTTTAGACAACTTGAGAACGTACCAGCCGGTATGGTACCAGTGAGCTGATTGGAAGATAGGTCAAGATATTGCAAAGACGTGCAATTGGTAATTTGTGGTATGGTGCCTTTAATGGTATTACTGGAGAGGTCTAGATGTTTTAGTAACCAGAGTTTAGAGAATAACCACTGAGTGTCTTCGTTGGTTGTGATCTTGTTGATAGAGAGATCAAGCATCTTCAGGCGGGCAAAAACTCGAGAGGAGCGATTGAAGGCTTTGCCAATGTAGTTTTTGGAGAGGTTGAGTGACTGAAGAGAATGACAGGAGGCCGCCAGCAAAGCTGTATCATAGATGGACCCTTGAAGGTTGTTACCGGAGAGGTCCAGCTCTTTGAGTTGCATGGTGCAGTTTGCAAGGGATGAGATGGATCCAATGAGATTGGTAGAATGGAGAGAGAGCGATTCTAGGCTACTAAGAGAGAGGAGGTGAGCTGAGACTGAATTGAAGTCTGCTTCGAGTGGCTGCCCTCGAATTGTTAGAGAGGACACATGGCTTCCTTTACATGTTACGCCTTGAAATTCACACACTCCATGCATATAGTTCCAGTTGGATAACAAATTAGGATTTGGGAGAGAATTCTTGAAGGAAATTAGAAGATCAACATCTCTGGCCATTGCTGATAATACAAAGAAGAATAGAAGATGCAAAAGACAGCACAGTGTAAGTGTAACCATTGTATGCTGCACTCCTTTTGTCATGTCTCTAATGCTGGTTGTGTTATTCTGTTCTAATTCATATCTGTTGCAAGTTGCAATGCTTCAATTTAAAGTGAGAGAGAGAGGAGAGAGAGAGAAAACGAGGGAGGGAGAGAGAGAGTGCTATATTTTTCCATGATGTAAACTGATTCTTACTTCGGTCTTCTTCGGTGGCTCAATTCAACCGTTACCACGAACTTCCATCAATTTTCTATGTGGAAAAAGTGAGTTTTGACTAGTTGTTTATTTTGTGCACAATTGACAGTTAAATATGAACACAAAGAATAAATAAAAGATAAAATACCAAATACCCATACTGAGTGGTTCAATGAACTTAGAAGATAGATATCCATATATCTTTGGCCCAATAAACTTTTCTATGTAGTTTTATTTTTGAAGTACCAGCTGCCATGTACCATAACGGTTGCTTAAATTAATAATTGATCCCAACTTTATTGTTTTAATTTCATTTTTTTTAGTTATTACAATCTTCCATTGCTATTTGTAATCTCCAAAGGAAGCACAACCATTATGAACTATACATAGAACTTCTATTGCTATTTGAAATACATTTTTTTTTAAGTAAAGGTTGGAGGTCAAGCTATCCAACTAAATAATATCCACATAGTCATCTTTAGATAACCACAAAAAGACACTCATTAATTATATTCATTAATACATGATGATATTTTCGTACCCTTTGAGACGAATCGAATAATTAATGAAGCTGTAATTCCGTTGTTAATGATTTGTTACGAAATACATAAGTGGACAGAAATGCTACGGTTTTAACATAATTTTCTCTAGTCAAAGATAGGAAGCGTACATCCACCAAAAACAAAGAAAAATATGAATGGAAAGGAAGCAGGATGTTTTTTGACTAGTAGGACCAAAACGACTCTTAGTCTTTGCAAGATTTTGAATTTTTTAGGCACTCTACAAGTACCAAAATATAAAACAGAAGAAGTGTAGAGTTGAACCGACAGTGGCGGTTGACCCAGGATGTTAGTCAGGAAGTGGGCAAAAAAATATCAATCCAGATTTAGTGCTAATTGATAGACATAATGATAATTGAGTGCTAATTGAGTCTAATTTATTAATGTATTTGGAGCTAGGCTGTCATTATTTCAGAGTCTAAATTAATGTGGGAAAACTAAGGCGTCTCTCTCTCTCTCTCTCTATATATATATATATGAATCTGCTAGTATGCTACCCGTAGCATAGAGGGCCTCCGTGCAACGGCTCAATATTCAACTTTTCAAAATCCTAACAGTCAATCCGAACCATTCATCTTGTTCTCCATATTAATATGTGTTTCAAAACCAAATTTTACATTTTTTTTTGAAATTTTTTTACTATTTTTTTAGATTTATTGAAAATCGTTGTTTTTTAATGGTCCATATTTACTGAAAACAGCGATTTTCAATAAATCTAAAAAAATAGTAAATTTTTTTTTTTTTAAATGTAGAATTTGGTCTCCAAACACATATTAATATGAAGAATAAGATGAACGGTTCGGATCGACCGTTAGGATTTTGAAAAGTCAAATATTGAGCCATTGCACGGAGGCCCTCTATACTACTCATAGCATATTAGCATATTGATCCCTCCTCTATATATATATATATATAGGAATATGCTAGCATGTTATGCATAGCATAGAGCCCCTCCGTGCAACGCCTTGGATTTCGACTTTTCAAAATCCTAACAGTCGATCCGAACCGTTCATCTTGTTCTCCATATTAATGTGTATTTGGGGACCAAATTTTACATTTTTTGAAATTTTTTTACTATTCCTTTAGATTTATTGAAGATCGCTATTTTCAGCAAATCTGGACCATAAAAAAACAGCGATTTTCAATAAATCTAAAGAAATAGTAAACAAATTCCAAAAAATGTAAAATTTGGTCCCCAAATACATATTAATATGGAGAACAAAATGAACGGTTCGGATCGACCGTTAGGATTTTGAAAAGTCAAAATCCAAGGCGTTGCACGGAGGGGCTCTATGCTATGCATAGCATGCTAGCATATTCCTATATATATATATATATATATATATATATATATATATATATATATATATATATATATATATATATATATATATATATATATATATATATATATATATATATATATATATATATATATATATATATATATATATATATATATATATTCTATGGGAGTTGGCTACGGTGCTACGCATAGCATAGAGGGGCTCCATGCAATGGCTCAATATTTGAGTTTTCAAAATTCTAACAGTCGATCCAAACCATTCAACATGATGGCCAGGCAAAAATTAGAGATCATAACCTCAGCTATAGTATTTGTTTTACTCCAAGTTCAATTTTACCTAACCTCTGCAAATTTAATCTCAAACAATCTAGGAACTACTAGTATATTTGACTCCTTGATATACTTTGCCATTTGTTATCTCCAAACCAACCAAATATCTACTAAGAAATGGAGAACTTTGATGCTAGTTTTATCCCTATGTTTAATCATACTGATATTGGCAAATCATTTCTATATCAGTCCATGGCAATGGGAATTTGTAGCCCGCCTTATCCATAGTATCATACAATGAACTACAGTTGATTATCTTACAATTAATTATTATATAGGCAAACAACTTGATGCATATATTGTCTAAAATAGATGTTATCTTTCTTATCTAATCCAAATCACTTGATTGATGATGAACTACTGAGATTAAAATCCCCTTCTATATCTTTATTCTTTTCAACACAGTCGCTCTCTCTCATTTTTCCCTCTTCTGATTTTTCTCTTCCCTTGAAACTTTCACTGCAACTATATGAGTACGAGTCTACTCAATTAAAAGGTGTCCTCATCAATCCCCACGCATTGGATTTATCAAACATAGGTAACAATTATTAATAATAATAATAATAATAATAATAATAAGTTAATAACAATTAATAAAAAAATTATTATTAGTAGTACTATATTATAAACAAAAATTAAAATAATTATATAAAACAAATAAGTGTCAAACAAGATAAAAAATATTGAAAAATATTTGTATCACACTCAAATTCTAGGTATTATTACACCAAACTTCAATTTAAAAGGCATGCACTACTTTACTTGTTTTATCTTAATTATTTTGTTTTACATCTAGTTTCAAAATGTTTAAGTAATAATTTTCTGGATTGTGGAAATAATTGATAAAATAACTGTACCTGAAAATTTGAAGTCCTCCAAAGTTGCTTACTTGCTTTCCTCCTAAATTAAGTTCAAATTCTAATTGAACTTGCAATGTTGAAAGACCGATCCATTTATAAGTTGGTTTTGTTTGGGTAATAGAGAGGCCCATCAATTAATTTGGGCTATTAAAGCTTGAATTGGGCCATCAATCAGGCTAAGTGTGACATTGTGAAGTACGTATTTAATTCGAATTAACATGGATCCTAATGTATGCCAATTTACACGTTTAAATTATAACGAGTATATATTAATTACGACGAGAGATCTAATTACATCATTTTATGGTAATACATCATCTTGATACTATATGCTTATAAATTACTTTTGTGATTTCAAAGTTCAAATAGTTAATTCGAACCGTTTTATGAGCACCATATTAAAATGT